>NC_056624.2:148608643-148863643 GCF_002870075.4 Lactuca sativa
TTCCAAATCATTTTCAAACATTTCACATTAAATATTGCTAATATGGCATGTATCCCAAATAGGAAAATCCATATGTACTCACATGACCAGTTAGTGAAAACTAACTTCCAATCTGGCTTCTGGCCTCACGCTATCTCTTAGCTCAACATTGGTCCACCTATTTGGATGAAATACCAAGTTCCTCAAAACTTGTCTTAATACACTTAAGAGCTTATTTATCATATCTATTATAGTGACCTTTTCCTGATCACTAACAGAAGTGGGTAACCATTTGTTACCAAATCACTAAGCTCCTCAAAAACATTATCAGACGACTTAACTTTATAAGCCTATAATCCAATCATACAGTCGGATAATCCTATAAACTTTGGTGTACAACCCTCGTTTCCGCTATGAAAACTCCTTTATTAACTTTTTACTAATTATTTCATAATTAAATCGTATTATGAACTTCTTTATCGTGGGCGTAATCAAGCATAATTTAAGCTCAATCTCCTCATTTCTTACTTCTGTTATATCAGAAGTTCATGGGTTTCCTTCAAACCCTAATATAATAATTTGTATTACTAAGGCTAAATCGAGCTCGGGGACACGTTTAATCACTCTTGACACCATTTTACCACTTTATGATATCTAATTCATCATAAAATGAATCATTATCTTGATTCAATCCTAATATTATTACAAAAAATTAAGAGAATCAAGAGATTACCATGTCCTCGTAATAGCTTTATCCTCGTTTAGTGCGTTACGTAACTTTTCGGGTAAGATTCGGGCTTGGAGAGACCGAATCATAAATGGTTTCCTTATAGACTAATACATGTATTTAAATGGTTTCCTTATAGACTAATACATGTATTTATGTCATGAAAAGTTAAGTCGATTTGAGGGGCACGCTGCGCCTTTCCGACTTTCTGCTGACTTTTTCCGAATAGCAACATACTTTTCGAACGACCATAATTTTTCATACGAACTCCGTTTTTTAAAAACTTTATATACACGTAATCATATCAAAGTGAACTATAAATTTCTTAACTAATCATTCATTAAACTTTATACATTTTCAGATATAATTCCATAAGTATACAACATAATTATTGCATTATCAAAACATGATCGTTTCATTAGTTAATTGCGCTCTTATCCATATCTATACCAAATACATATAATAACCCTCAATATGATATTTTTGGCTCGTTAAAGTACACTTACTTGTTTGTTTGTATTTTTAATCTCCTCGTCGCACCATGACCACCAGCTTTTCTGATATGATTCATCCTATCATTATATGTCGTTGAAGTTTAATATTAGTTAGAACTTTAGAAAGTTATAAAGACATGTCTAAGGTGTAACATCCTAAATTTAAGACTAGGTTCTTAAATTAAGTAAGCAAATAAATACATGAGCAACACAACCATCATATTTAATATATATATATATATATATATATATATATATATATATATATATATATATATATATATATATAATTTACATTGAGCTCGAAACATTGTTGGTTGGACAACAAAACTATAGCAAAAACTAAAACGTGACGATACTATGCTTCGTCTTCTGAAAACTTGTGTGTGTACTTGTCTATTGATGTCCTGAGAATACAAGTGGTTTTGAAAAAGTGTCAACATTTAAGTTGGTGAGATCATAAGAATTTTATGTGAAAATGTATGTTCTTTGTTATTGAAAACGTTAATGTGTTCATCCAGAAAATCCAATATTTTCTTTGTAATTGAGTTATACTCTTAGTACCTTAAGACTAAAAAGTATAAGTTTCTTATGCTTAAAATTTTTAATGCAAAGTTCTAATTTATGTAAATGGTATGACCCATACTGTTACCTCCTTTGATTGCTTAGTGTATACAAGTTATACATAATCAATATCGAACAGACAGTTGAATGCGTGATTCTGCCCTGAGCCCACAACCAAACAAGGAACAGGAAGTAAGGCGGAAATCACACATTCCACTGCCTATTGGATCTTCTTTTTATATAACCCTAAAGTATATATTCAGTAATACTATATTTAGCAATAAGGGTCCTCAATATATGTTTTCCTGAAATGCTAATCATACCGTATCAGTGTAACTGTGTGTAATTCTAGAAATCCCATAGCTTCCTTCTATAATCCCTTAGTGTATACAAGTTCTATAAAATCAAGGTTCAGTAGGCCGTCGCATGTAATGGGTCTGCCCTAAGCCCACAACCAAACATGGAACATGGCCCAAACTGAACCCACCAATTCTAAGTTGATCGGATCATAATTATATATAACTCTAGCATATACACTAAGCATTCTTAGACGAAAATATGATTCTCTGTTTTCCTAAAACCGACGTGTATGAACTATTGTACTTGAAAATAGTGCAATACAATTTTATTATTTAAATAAAACCATTGAAGTTATGTTTATCCCGTAAACCAAATGTTTTAGTGAATGCTTATTATGAGTGTTTATTGTAACCATGCTAAAATGACTAATGGCATGCACGACGTTCTTCAGGTGTCAGAAATTTATGACATTTGTCACCCCATAACTTCCGTTCCAACTGTAGCTAACAGTCAGGGCGCGGGATTGTCAGTCCCGTATAGATCTATACACAAACTCACGCTCTCCCTCCAGGAGACTCTGATTATAATTCAAGATTTTAATGGGTACCTTGTTTGGTACAACGAAGGAGTGGTCACAATCATGTACTAACTAGTTTACATAAAGTGTGTTGAAGTTTTCTTTTCCTTGTTATTGTATGTATTATCCTTTTATAGTGTTTACAATGTATAAAATAATCATAATTTTATATAATCATTTCTTTGACCCAAAAGAGTAAAATAACGTGAATGTTCCGCAAACTATACCTATTATAGGTTAAAAATGTATGTTTCGATGAAATGGTAAAACCTTTGTAATTTTAACAACTTTGTACGTAAGAGTTTATAAGTTTGGTAGTAATGATTTTAGCATTTTGCGTAAAATGTATATATATATATATATAAAGTACGTGAAAACATAATAAGTGATTTATATTTTTAAACACAAGATTTCTTTTGTTTTACTTGTACCCCCCCCCCCCCCCCCCTTAAACATAGAAAATGTTCGACAAATGTGGGGGTATGAACTCACCTCGAGCGTGATTGCGGTTAGAATCTAACTAGAAACGGTCAGTGATTCATGATCGTCGGGCTCGGGAAGCGGAACGCCTTTAGCAAATGAGAGAGAAAAGAATTTGGTGGAAGGAGTGAAATGGTCGAGCTTCTTATTTATAGGATGATTTTTGGTCTCTCACGTCATGAGCCATACATGCTCATGTCGTGAGCTCGATGAGTCATCCTGTAGCTTTCCCAGGTGTTTTCTAGCATGGATTAGTGTCCGTTTGACTCCTCATGTCGTGAGCAAACATTATCACGTCGTGAGCCTTAAACGTAGACTTGCCATTTGCCTTATAGCCTTGAAATGTGGTGTTTTGACTCCTCACGTCGTGAGAATTTATGCTCACGTCGTGATTCCAGTCAGATTCGGGTTTCTAACACGTGTCATGCTCTTACACAGCTGTATCTTTGGAAGGTCATAATGTTTGCATACAAGGTCCGTTTTTGACGTTCTTTATTTCCACGTGTAGGTGGAGAAATACTCTACAACTTTCATTTAGATCACTAAGGATAAAAAGTATTCTATTGTAAACTCACTTTTTACGATTCCTGGTGTCGTGCCAGTTTTGTCGCGAAACATCGACATGTCATAACTTCTTCATTATAACTCGGATTCCGGTGTTCTTTATATCTCCGGAATCCTTGTCCCAACCACTACAATTTTCTTCATAGATATTGGGTGTATCTATTATTTTGTTTTTATTCTTAACTTTTGAATATTTTGACTTTTATTGACGCTCTTTGATTTTCATTAACTTGAAATAACTGGTTGTTATATTATCCCCCTGTTAGAGATAATTTCGTCCCGAAATTATTTCTATAGTGAGTATTCATGAACTAGGGAAAAGATGCGGGTGTTTTCGTTGCATCTGGTCTTCTTGTTTCCTAATTGAATTCGGGTCCTCGCTTGGCATTCCAGCGGACCTTCACTTTTGGTATGCGGCTTTGTTTCGGTTACTCTTACTATTCTCTTATGGATGGCAATATGTACTCAAGACAATTTGTGTTTTAAAAGACTTCTGTAACGACTGTCAGAAGCGCGAGGCGAATCGACTTTCCCTTATCCTTGATAATTGATAGCGGTATACTATGCAGTCCCACCACCTCTTCGTGATATGTTCCTGTCAGCTTTTCTATTTCATCTGTCGCTTTGATCGGTAGGGAGTGTGTGAGTTTGGTTCATCACTCAGATGGTTGCGCTTCCACTCTTAGTCCTGGGCAGCTTTGTTTTGAAGTTCGTGGAAGGATTCATACCTGGTTCGTATATAATCGCTTTGTGTATACAAGTCGTATATAATTAAGATTGAAAAGACGCCCGGATAAGTAATACTGCCCTAAGCCCACAACCAAAAAAGGAACATGAGTTAAGGCAGAATTACACATCCTATGCCTGTTGAATCTTGATTATATACCACCCTAACGTATGCACCTAGTAGTGATAGGTTAACCGCATGGGTCCTTAATCTCTATTCTTGAACTTGACTTGCTATACAAGTGGTATTCCCAGAAGATATGCTGGGAATACTTCGTGAAGTTTACGGACTTTCGAAACATCCTTGATGTTTTTCGCTTCCTATTTCTTATCTACCATGTGGGCTAGGAAGGCATGGTACCCATCGTGTGGGTATTTATGAGCTTTGAAGCGAGAGACGATACATGGGTTTGTGTCGAGTTTGTCATTATAGATTACAAGTGTTTTCGTTAGTTGGTAGGTTAAGGCGAACGACCTTTTCGTAAAACATGTGATATCAGTATGGTTATGGCTTAACCAATAGATGCTAGTTGTGACAACCCGGAATTTTCGTTCGGTCAAACCTTACAAGTCAATCACTTCTTATTATAAGTTAATGTCATTATTTCTTATTTTAACAAATTTAGAGTTCGTTTGATTATTTTAATAATATTCTTTAAACGAACGGGTGTAAGAAAGTGCCGTCTCGGGTTTTGAAATTTAAAAACCGCAACCGCCTCGAGTCTTAGAAGATCCCGGCCAAACTACTTTGTTTGGGTCGAAAAATCATCCCAAAATCCGTAAACTCATGTTTATCCATGAGTTTACTCCCTAAGTCTAGTCAATGATGAGTTTACTCCCCATTTATCCAAAAGAGTAAACTCCAAAAGAGTAAACTCAAGAAAACCTCTTAAGTAGCAAACTAGAAACAATTCAAGATCTTCAAAGTTGTAAGTATTCTATCCATTCCAAGTTGATTAAACACTTAATCTAGTGTTTGTGCATCTATTCATCCATTCACTTTTGTGTTTTGATTAGATTTCCAAAAACACCAAGAACACACACTGAGTGTTCTTGGACTTTTAGCATATTTCAAGCTTCCTTATAGTAAGTACTTCCATCATTGAGTGTTATTAAGCTAGTATTACATTTAAACATCAAGAAATTATGCCAAGAACACAAGGTTAGACGTGTTCACGGTCCAAGAAGGTTCTTGGGCCGTAAACACCATAAATGGCACCAAAGTGTGCCTAAGTCCCTTGTTTAGCCCTAGTTTGGTGTTTAAGACTTACCTTGACATGTTTAAACCTTCCATTGATGTGTTTAAGCCTTGAAAAACACCAAAGACCCACATTTATAGGTGTTTACAGTTTGGGGATCTCCCAAAACCGTAAACACCCCAAAGTATGTTTAAATGGGTCATTTTCCTTCCTTAGGCCTAAAAACTAGCTTAGACAACTACCTTGATGAGTTAGGGACTTGAAAACATGGCAATACCCTTTTCCATAAGGGTTTACGGTAGTAAACCCAAAGGGAAATGACCATAAGGCCGTAAACTCCTCCAAGGAGTGTTTTTGTTGCCCTAGTCCCTTCCAAAGTCCAAACCACTAAGTAGAAATGCTTCAAAGGACTTGCAAACCCTCAAAACAACTTATGGTAAAAAAGAGAGGAGTTTACGACCGTAAACTCTGAGTTTACGACTGTAAAATCATTAGGTCAAGGTCATTAAAACCGTAAACTCCAAGGGAGTTTACCCTTGAACCCCAAACACAATAGCAAGGTCCTTTAGCACTTAGATGAAATCCTTATGGCTTGTATCGCTTATATAAGGTGTTTTACATGCCTTGGGATGTCTTAACTTTATCAATCAGTGATTTAAAGTCTAATCGGATACATATATGTGTGATTATATGTTAACTAGGATCATTGGGTGTGAACAAGTCTTCACTTGTCACCTAGCTATCCTACATCATTCAGTACATCCAAACCACCATGTGCATTAGATAATTCATTCACGGTAGAAATGGCTAACGGGAAAACGGAGAGTACTAACTGCATATACGTAGGTTGTACTTTAACTTTAGATAGCCATACTTTCAAGATAGACCTCATGCCGGTCCCAATTAAATGTTTCGACGTTATCATCGGCATGGATTGGTTGAGTCTTTTTCGCGCCGACATCATGTGCTTTGAAAAAGCAGTTCGTCTTAACCTTCCTAACAACGAAACCTTAGTTATCTACGGCGAAAAACCTAGTACAAGCCTTCGCATCATTTCGTGCATTCAAGCCCAAAAGTGCTTGCGAAAGGAATATCATGCATTTCTCGCACACGTCGTTGATATGAGTCAAGAAATGAAAGACATTCAGAACATCCCAGAAGTACGCGACTTTCCCGACATCTTCCCAGAAGAACTTCCCGGATTATCACCACAACGCCAAGTCGAGTTCAGAATCAACTTAGTGCCAGGAGCTACTCCCGTAGCTAAATCTCCTTATCGTCTGGCACCGACCGAGATGCAGGAACTTTCTAGTCAGCTTAACGAACTTCTCAAGAAGGGATTCATTAGGCCAAGCTTCTCACCATGGGGAGCACCGGTCTTGTTCGTCAAGAAGAAAGATGGATCGTTTCACATGTGCATCGACTATAGAGAACTCAACAAGCTTACCATTAAAAATCGTTATCCTTTGCCCCGCATTGACGATTTATTTGATAAACTTCAAGGAGCCAACTACTTCTCAAAGATAGATCTACGATCCGGATATCACCAACTATGAGTGCTAGAGGATGATGTTCCCAAGACAGCCTTCCGAACTCGTTATGGACACTAAGAGTTTGTAGTGATGCCGTTCGGATTAACTAACGCGCCCGCAGTATTCATGGATCTGATGAATAGGGTGTGTCGTCCTTACTTGGATCAGTTCGTCATCGTCTTCATTGATGACATACTCATCTACTCTCGAAGTAAGGAGGAACATAGTCAACATCTCCGTAGAGTCTTAGAAACATTACGAGCGGAGAAGCTCTATGCGAAGTTCTCTAAGTGCGAATTTTGGATCCGACGAGTCGAATTTTTGGGCCATGTTGTTAGTGAAGCAGGAATACACGTGGACCCTTCCAAAATCAAGGCCATTGAGAACTGGTAAGCACCGAAGACACCTACAGAAATTCGTCAATTTCTAGGTCTCGCTGGCTACTATCGCAGGTTCATTCAGAACTTATCCCGCATAGCGAAACCTCTTACAACACTGACCCAGAAGGGCGTGGACTTTGACTAGGAAGAGAAACAGGAAAGAGCGTTCCAAACGCTCAACCGAGCCTTGTGCACCGCACCAATACTATCCCTCCCCGAAGGGATAGAAGACTTCGTTGTCTATTGTGATGCATCCAATCAAGGACTCGGATGTGTTCTGATGCAGCGAGGTAAAGTCATAGCCTATGCCTCGAGACAGATGAAGACACATGAGGTTAACTACACCACCCATGATCTTGAGCTAGGAGCAGTTGTGTTTGTTCTGAAGATCTGGAGACACTACCTATATGGTACAAAAAGCACGATCTTTACAGACCACAAGAATCTACAACACATTTTCGACCAGAAGGAGCTCAACATGAGACAACGACGGTGGGTCGAGCTACTCAGTGATTACGAGTGCGAAATTCGTTATCATCCGGGTAAAGCCAATGTAGTAGCCGACGCCCTAAGTCGGAAGGAATATGCTGGTCGTAGAGTCAAATCTTTGACTCTAACTATCCATTCACACTTGTCCACGCAAATTAAGGAGGCTCAGCTCGACGCTTTGACACCTGAAAACGTGGCAGGTGAATCCATTAGAGGGATGGATAAGAACTTGGAAGTCAAGGGTGGCGGAGCCTTATACCTCATGGATCAGATCTGGACACCGAAACACGGGGGCTTCAGAGACTTGGTCATGACCGAGGCTCACAACACTCGTTATTCCGTCCACCCAGGTTCAGATAAGATGTATCTGGATCTTAAAAAGTTATACTGGTGGCCTAACATGAAAGCATATATTACTACCTTCGTAAGTCAGTGCCTTACTTGCACGGAGGTAAAGGTCGAATACCAGAAACCCTCCGGTCTTCTACAACAACCGGAGATACCAGAATGGAAGTGGGAGCGGATCACTATGGACTTCATAACCAAGTTGCCCAAGACGATGGGTGGACTTGATTCCATATGGGTCATCGTCGATAGACTGACCAAGTCTGCACACTTCTTGCCAATCAAAGAAACAGACAAAATAGAGAAACTTACAAGAACTTACATTAGGGAGATTGTAAGACTTCACGGTGTTCCCTTATCTATTATCTCGGACAGAGATAGTAGATTCACTTCGAGGTTCTGGCAGTCACTACAAAGTTCCCTAGGAACTAGGCTGGACATGAGTATAGCCTACCATCCACAGACCGACGTGCAAAGTGAGAGAACTATCCAAACCTTGGAAGATATGTTGCGGGCCTGTGTGATATACTTTGGGAAAGCTTGGGATACCTATTTACCCCTTGTTGAATTTTCCTACAACAACAGTTATCACACGAGCATAAAGGCAGCTCCATTCGAGGCCCTCTATGGCCGAAAGTGCAGATCCCCTCTGTGCTGGGCTGAGGTGGGTGATACCCAGTTAGCTAAGGGACGGGTTCCCGAAATCACTCTCACGAGTCCGGAGATCATTCGGGAAACGACAGAGAAGATCGTTCAAATTCGTGAACAATTGAAAGCCTCTAGAGACCGACAGAAAAGCTACGCTGACAAGCGAAGGAAACCGTTGGAATTCCAGGTGGGTGAACGTGTTCTACTGAAGGTCTCACCCTGGAAGGGCTTGATACGCTTCGGTAAGCGTGGAAAGCTAAATCCAAGATACATTGGGCCTTTCGAGATTCTTGTAAGAATCGGCCCCATAGCTTACAAACTCAATCTACCGCGTGAACTCAGTAACGTACATTCTACCTTCCATGTATCGAACTTGAAAAAGTGTCTGTCCGACGAGACTCTTGTTATTCCACTCGACGAGATCGAGATCAACGAGAGCCTCAACTTCATGGTGGAGCCAGTAGAGATCATGGACCGAGAAGTCAAGCAAACGAAATAAAGTCGTATCCCGATAGTGAAGGTTCGCTGGAACGCAAAATGGGGACCTGAATTCACTTCGGAAGGAGAGGATCAGATGAAACGGAAATATCCTCATCTTTTTCCTTAGTTACCTGTAAATACTTTATTTGCTTAGACTTTAATTTCGGGACGAAATTTCCTTTAACGGGGGGATGATGTGACAACCCGAACTTTTCGTTCGGTCAAACCTTACAAGTCAATCACTTCTTATTATAAGTTAATGTCATTATTTCTTATTTTAACAAATTTAGAGTTCGTTTGATTATTTTAATAATATTCTTTAAACGAACGGGTGTAAGAAAGTGCCGTCTCGGGTTTTGAAATTTAAAAACCGCAACCACCTCGCGTCTTAGAAGATCCTGGCCAAACTATTTTGTTTGGGTCGAAAAATCATCCCAAAATCCGTAAACTCATGCTTATCCATGAGTTTACTCCCTAAGTCTAGTCAATGATGAGTTTACTCCCCATTTATCCAAAAGAGTAAACTCCAAAAGAGTAAACTCAAGAAAACCTCTTAAGTAGCAAACTAGAGACAATTCAAGATCTTCAAAGTTGTAAGTGTTCTATCCATTCCAAGTTGATTAAACACTTAATCTAGTGTTTGTGCATCTATTCATCCATTCACTTTTGTGTTTTGATTAGATTTCCAAAAACACCAAGAACACACACCGAGTGTTCTTGGACTTTTAGCATATTTCAAGCTTCCTTATAGTAAGTACTTCCATCCTTGAGTGTTATTAAGCTAGTATTACATTTAAACATCAATAAATTATGCCAAGAACACAAGGTTAGAGGTGTTCACGGTCCAAGAAGATTCTTGGGATGTAAACACCATAAATGGCGCCAAAGTGTGCCTAAGTCCCTTGTTTAGCCCTAGTTTGGTGTTTAAGACTTACCTTGACATGTTTAAACCTTCCATTGATGTGTTTAAGCCTTGAAAAACACCAAAGACCCACTTTATAGGTGTTTACGGTTTGGGGATCTCCCAAAACCGTAAACACCCCCAAAGTATGTCACACCCCTAAACCAAGGATGGCGGAAACGTCCGGGGGTGGAGGACTTCATGTGTAGTATCATAACAACAATGGCAATAGTAATGAAAGTAAACACAACCAACATATATATATATATATATATATATATATATATAATTGAAAGAGTTACATCATTGTATGAATTACATGTTTCAAAATCAATTACAATATGTTAACAAAAACATGAAACGTTTGACGCCTTAACGTCCCATCCTCAAAATCCACTTGATTTCCTGTTTAGTGATTTCCTGAGAATACAAGTTGTTTGAAAAAGTGTCAACACAATGGTTGGTGAGTTCATAAGTTTTTGTATACAATTATGAAAAAGCTTGTCTCGTAATTGTATAGTTGTTCCAGAAAAATCCGATATTTTCCTTAAAATGAATACTGTAGTCTTGTATCCAAAGACCGAAACGTATGAGTAATCTTCCTTATTTACAGAAAATAACGTGAGTTTATTTCAACATAAATGTGTATGATATTAATGAAATTCTCGTAAATTCTTATGTTTGTTAATACTTTCTGTGAGTTATTATAACCATACTATGACCTAGGTGGCCTGAAAACGACGTTCTTCGGGCGTCGTAGAACTGAAATGACACTTGTCACCACAGACCTGCCGGTCTAGCTGTTGCAAGCAGCTCTGGTGCGGGTTTTTCAAGCCCAATATAGATCTATATACAACTATCACGCTCTCCCTCCAGGAGACTCTGGTTACAATATAGGACTTATGATTTATGCGAAGCGAATGTCTCACAAAGTTATTAACGAATTTACACTTAACGTAATGAAAGTTTCCCTTTTGTATAAATGTACCTTTCTGAAATGTATGTATTTGGAAATGTATCATAAACTATACCAATTATAGTTTATCAAAACAAGGGTAGTAATAGCAAAGTACGTAAACTATACTTAACATAGTTTAATAAAATGTTTGTGTGTAATGGGTATACTTCAATAATAACACTTTGTTTAATCTATGCTTTATCTAGTAAAAATCCATTTGTTAACTGGTGTATATCTAGATACTAACACAAGAATGTCATATATTGCAATAACACATAAACACATAATAATATACACCTTGCTCAACATGTTACAAGGTGAAATGAAATTGCTAGTGCTTTTCTGATTATAACATTTTCTGTAACTGTTATTAGAAAATTTGTAGAAAAATCATAAAATGTCCAAATCAAGTTCTGCAACTTCTGAGAGTTTGGAAAATGAGTCTAGTTTGTTCATAAATTTTTCCATAATTTTTAGTGACCTCTAACTTGTGTGAACAAGTCCATATTCACAGACTGGTCCGGATTGATGTTTGAAATGATAGATAGTTTTGTAAAAATCACCATAAATTGTAGAAAAATCATATGGAGATGTGCAAGTATTCATTCTAAAGCTAAGAACCTGAACTACATGAACCTAAAACAGTTTTGAAAACAACAATGTTTAAGTTATCCAAAACAGTCCGTGAATGGAGTCCAACTTTTCTGATGAAAGCTGTTAGATAAGTTTAGTTATGTTCATGGTGTTTTAACTTGTATTCTTCCCCTTAAAACTTAAGAAAACATGGTAATGGAGGGGTATGAACTCACATTAAGTGATTTCAGTAGATTATTGTTGAAGAATGGAAGTGTTTAACTCAAGAACACTTGGAGATGCCTTGAAGATTTTCGAGAATCTAGCATCATAGTTATGGAGTTTGTGTAAGCAATCAATGATTTGAGTAGAATGAAGTGAAATAATCACAAGGAGGATGAATTATACTTACCAAGAGTGGAAGAACACTTGATGATCAGCCTTGGGATCTCGAATTAGAGAGAAAAGTTTGAGGGAAAAGTTGGAGTTGGATCTTTGGTGAAATGAGAGTAATTGAAAGAAAAATAAGGAGAGAGGTTGAGTGACCAGCCCTAAAAACGTGGGGATGGCTTGTGAGAGGGGTAAAAGTACAAGGAAGTGACAAGGTATGGTGGGGAGGAGTGTGGGTTAGGCATGGAGTGGGTATGGGGTTGCTTGTGTCATAAAATAAGGTAAAGTCAACACTCTACCTTTGTACTTCACCTACTCTCTTTTGGATAAGGTTTTATCCTTAAAACGTGATTATTCATTACTTAAGGGGTCTTATATGTTAAAATAAAGTTTTGGGTGAAAATCCCGTGTTAAAACAATTAAAAACGGGCCTACAACGCAACATTAGTCGAAAACCGGGAGAAAAGAGGCTTCCCAGCGAGACCTCTCGGTCCTGGCCGAGGTTCGGTCCTCCTGAGGTTGGGTTCGGTCCCTAATGCTGCTAGGCGCGAAGCGAAGGGGGCGAGGAAGCGAGAGGCGAGGGCTCGGTGTTCTCAGAAGCGAAGGCTCGGTCTTCAGAAGAGAAAGTGATCAGACCTGAAATGTGCCGAAGGTTCGGGTTCGGGTGTGTAGGCGAGGTTCGGGCCCGAGAGGACCTTTCGGGTTCGGTTCAGCAGCCTTCGGCTCAAAAGGGTTCGGTTCCTAAGAGGACTTTCGGGTCCTAAGAGGGGTTTCGGGTCCTAAGAGGGGTTTCGACTCCTTAAGTCCGTTTTTCGAGTAGACTTCCGTTTTTGGGCTGTTTTCGCCAAATTCGAGGGTCGGGATGCCCCGAGTGACTATAGAAAGTTGAGAGAGATTTTGAGAGAGATTTGAGAGAGATTCCACATACTTAGAGAGATTTGGGAAAGATTTGACAATCTTGGAGAGATTTCTCATACAAAGAGATATTTGGGAGAGATTTCACATACTTAGAGAGATTTGGGAGAGATTTGATATTCTTGGAGAGATTTCTCATACAAAGAGATATTTGGGAAAGATTTCACATACTTAGAGAGATTTGGGAGAGATTTGACATTCTTGGAGAGATTTCTCATACAAAGAGATATTTGGGAGAGATTTCACATCCTTAGAGAGATTTGTGACAGATTCTCGATAAGAAGAGATAGAGTGAAAACGATTGAGAGCGTTTTCGTGTGTGACGAATGTGAGTGTCCGGCTACGCAATGCAAGGTCCGTAAACCCCGTTAAGCCATGTTTTAGGATCTTACACACTCCCGATGAGTATGCAACATTGTTTTATTGTTCTTGTTTATTGTTTAGCACTAAGGTTAAGGAAATTTAAACACACGAACTTTCCAAGTGATGTTTTCTCATTAATATAGTGAGTTATACAGTAATTACATAACCTGCGCCCCAATACACAAGGTTAAACGAGTCGATCGGTTTAACTTTATGACTTTGACTTGACTCGAGATTGAAGATTGTCACAAAGTATGTTTAAATGGGTCATTTTCCTTCCTTAGGCCTAAAAACTAGCTTAGACAACTACCTTGATGAGTTAGGGACTTGAAAACATGGCAATACCCTTTTCCATAAGGGTTTACGGTAGTAAACCCAAAGGGAAATGACCATGAGGCCGTAAACTCCTCCAAGGAGTGTTTTTGTTGCCTAGTCCCTTCCAAAGTCCAAACCACTAAGTAGAAATGCTTCAAAGGACTTGCAAACCCTCAAAACAACTTATGGTAAAAAAGAGAGGAGTTTACGACCGTAAAATCATTAGGTCAAGGTCATTAAAACCGTAAACTCCAAGGGAGTTTACCCTTGAACCCCAAACACAATAGCAAGGTCCTTTAGCGCTTAGATGAAATCCTTATGGCTTGTAGCGCTTATATAAGGTGTTTTACATGCCTTGGGATGTCTTAACTTTATCAATTAGTGATTTAAAGTCTAATTGGATACATATATGTGTGATTATATGTTAACTAGGATCATTGGGTGTGAACACGTCTTCACTTGTCACCTAGCTATCCTACATCATTCAGTACATCCAAACCACCATCTACAGGTGAGTTCATACCCCTTAATCAATGTTTTAAAGGATTTTAAATTCTTTAATGGGGAGGGGGAATACAAGTAGAAAACAGTATGTTATTAAATCACTCATATGTATTTTATAACTGTGTTTTCATCCAACAGATTTCACATACTTCAAAATGTGATACATGAAATGGTTTTCTATCTTAAAAATACCTTGGTAACAAAAGTATTAGTTTTGAAATGTTTATTAAAATGACATCAAGTCACTCTTAATTATTGTTCAAAACTCTTAGATATCTTACAAGACCATTTTTACCTTCTTGAACAAAACTATATCTATACACTTATGTTCTTATATATGTATTGATGTTATAATTTTCATCCTTCATTCAGTTTCCCACACTCTTGTGTAGCAAGGGTGTATAAACCTACTTGAACAACCGATTACCTTCCAGTTACTGTCATAGGGATAGTTAGAAGATACAAAACAGTATTCCTATGACAAGGAATTACATCAGAGTCAGTTCATTCATGAGTCTATACTATACATTACATGTTACATGAATATGCTTACATGAATACATTACATGAGTACCTTTACGTAGATACATTTACCTGTATACACTTACATGAATACTTGTATCTCGATTCACGAGGATGATTTATTAGTACCTTCTGTGTAAATTGTCCTACCTATCCCAGTTCAACGGGATATCTAGACGGGACTGACCATTCCGAATCCCAGCTGTTAGCAACAATGGTTGATGAACATCTACGGATGCCTACCGTTAATACTTATACTAGGAGTACCTTTACGGGACTAACCATTCCTTGAGCCTACTGTTCGCTACAGAGGTTGATGAACATCTACGAATGCCTACGATTATTACTTATACTAGGAGTACCTTTACGGGACTAACCCTTCCTCCCCCTACTGCTGCTATAGAGGACAATTGAACAATCTAAGGATGTTCAAAGGTTATACATTTCGCTTTCCGTGATGTCGTGTTAATCCTAATACAAAAGGATAACAATTACATGATTACATTATTCCTATTACTTTATTTTGTGATACATTCACATAAATGATGAGTTAGACTAAGTACTGTTAGTATTAGTCAAAAAGGAAGGAAACACTATCATTTTTATAACAGAACATTCGGGTCTTGGTAGAAGTCTACATTTCATACTAGTAGGAAATAAGGGATTTTCTAGGGTTTTCATACTTATATCAACTGTATCATTCAAAGATTTACATAGCATACATAACAGTTTTCCAAAACAAGACAATGACACTTAAATACTTATGAATTCACCAGCTTTAGGCTGATACTCGCTTTCAAAATAACTTGTATTCTCAGGTCACCAGTAGACATGTATGATGGCCAGGTTTTGAGAAGACGGAGCACAGACAAGACTCGTCTTTTATTTTGATTGTATTTTTGGTGTCTTATTACATTGAAAGAACACACATGTATTAAAACTTTACTCTTAATGCAATGGATGATGTTGTTGCTTGTTTACTACTTTACACTGTTGTGATACTGTACATGACGTCCTCCACCCCTGAACGTTTCCGTCGTTATTGGTTTTGGGGTGTGACACTAGTGATCATGTGAAAATTTCCTATTGTAACCGTTATTAGGCCGATTTGGAAGGATTTGTTGTTTTAGTGTTGGAGTGCATCCTATGTATATATCTTTTAGTGTTTTCAGTTTTTACCCTTTGCTATCTGTACTGTGAATATTTCTTCCCACAATTTAGTAATTACCTATAGTATAAGAGTTTCGATAATTAGTAGTGAAGTCCCATAGGATGATCCCTATCAGGTTCCTCTATGATCGCTTGGTGTACACAAGTTATATATAATCACGATCGAACGGACAGTCGAGTGAGTGATTCTGCCCTAAGCCCACAACCAAACAAGGAACATGATCTAAGGCAGAATCACACATTCTAATGCCTACAGGACCATAATTATATATAACCCTAATGTATACACTAAGCCATAATAGATCATTCGTAAGGATCCTTAGTTTTTATTTGAATGTGTGATTTATTCGGGAGAGAGGGTAATTTACGATTGTGATTAGTCGTGTTTCGAGATCTATGGTCGATAAACTTTAGTTGGCACTAGTTTTAATAAAATTTAAGGCTTAAATATTTTTGTTTGGGGAACGTACCGATATTCACATGTGGTTCTGGGAGAGTCTCTCCTGCAGTGATCATAAGTACCCTTCCATCACCACCAACATTCCTTGCTCTTGGGCAATCTCTCTTGAAGTGTCCAGTTTCACCATACTCGTTCCAAGTCGGGCTTACTCCACAGTCAGGGACTTGGGTGATGGGTTGTGCCAGTGCCTTACAGAAACGGGAAATGTGCCCATTCTTGTTAAAATTTTGCAATGCATCTCCTGGAAAACTCCAGTGTGATGGAAGTTACACTTTTTACATTTTGGAAGGGTTCCATCATATTGATTAGCGGGTGTTGGAGTGGCAGGGGTTATGGCTGCATGAACATCAACGATCTGGTGTTTCTTCGAGGGCTCTTGATTTGGTTGTCCCATGGTGGATATTTCTTCCTCTAAAGAGTGTAGGTAGTCCATATCGTTTTCCTGATCTACTTGTAGGCATGGCATCCATATGGTGTTCTTTGTTCTTCTTGGATGTGTTGCATTTGCATCGTCATGTTTCGGGCTTTGCTACTGATCTCCATCACTTCGCAATAAGAGCCTGAACCTGAATGTCCGAGCGGGCCTCTCATTTCTGCTCCTGATAGGGTAAGGTTCATTAACAATCTCTCCAGCGCCTTTCTCTTCGTCTGATCCCTTCTCAGAATCCTCCTCGTGAATCCCTTCTGGTTCTTCCTCGACTCTGTTGGTTGCTGTGGTAGTAGGGTTGCGATGTCTAGATATGATGTTTGTGCGAGAATAGGGGTATATAAAGAAATTATGAGATTAAAAGAAGCATTTCTAATGAAATTTTTATGGTGTGATCCTTACCAGGTCCTCCTATAATCACGTAGTGTATACATGTTGTACATAACTATGATTGAATAGACCTTCGAATATGTGATCCCACTTTAAGACCACAACCAAACAAGGAACATGAAGTAAAGCGAAATCACTAATTCTAAGTCTATAAAATCATAATTATATAAAACCTTAACGTATATACTAAGGAATTATAGTCCTGCCAGTAAGGGTATTTAGTTTTCACATAAGTTATTTATAGTATCATAAACCTTAACGAAATCACTAATTCTAAGTTTGAGACTTTATGGTTCTAAGACACTTTTGGTCGGTGGATTTGTAATTTGGGCTTAAGTGCTTAAGCCATTAATCACTTATTAGATTTTTGGTAAAGCTTGCATACGCCCCGTGTAAAATCAGTATGCCCTGCGTACACAGTCAACGTCCCCGCTTTCCAGTTAACACGAGGCCGCGTACGCCCCGCGTAGCTTTGGAGTCCACCCAACGTATGTCTACTGTTGGGCTTTTGGCGATTTAGGCTTCCGGATTGGGCCTCCTTTGGACCAGTTTGACTTGGGCCTTGTTGGACTTTCTGAATAGGTGTGTTTCGGGGCTAGTTTTGGTAATGGATCTTAAAATGAGGCCGAATTAGGAAGTTGGGCCCAATTTGGAAAATTGGGACAATAACGGGACTTGTATTTGTGGACTTTTGGATCATGGATTTGGTATTGGGCCTTGGCCCAAACTAGAGAAAAATAAAATTGGACTATTACCGTATGTAGGGCCCTTGGTCAAGACTGATATCCCAATTGTTGACTTAGTATTCGTTATTTTGGATAGTTCGGGATTTTCGGTGAGACAGCGGTAGAAGACTTTCAGTCCAGTTCAGCACTACTTGTGAGGTGAGTTCTTCTCACTCTCTCAACAGGGTCGAAGGCACCAATGCCGACCTTTCTTTTGGATTGTTATCCTGGTTATTGCATGATGATATGCTTAGTGACCTGTTAGGTCGGTATCCTAGTATATAGGATGATGCTATGTTTAGTGACCTGTTAGGTCGGTATCCTGGTATATAGGATGATGCTATGATTAGTGATTTGTTAGATCGGTTTGACTGTTTATACATGCTGGCATTTGTTATCTATGTATTGATAGTATGTTTGGGGGTGGGTTGAGACGGACCTGATTTATGTTGTAGGCCAACATACCCAGGCGGCCCAGATAGACTATAGGCCTAATGGGGCATATCAGTCAGGCGGAAGGCCCGGAGAACGGTCTAGACAGGCTGAAGGCCCAGTAGGGCGGACCAGACATGCTGAAGGTTCTGAGAGTAGGCCAGATAGACTGAAGGCCCAATGAGGGAGGTCCAATCATACTGTATACTCTATATACGTGCTGTTTATTATGATATGGTTATCGTTTGTATGGCGTTGGTATTTTGGGGGAACTCACTAAGCTTCAGGCTTACAGTTTTGGATTTTGTTTCAGGTACTTCGGATGACCGCGGGAAGGCGAAGGCGTGGTCATGCACCTCCTCATATTTTATGATTTTGATTTCTGGGATACTCTGATATGAAACTATTTTGAAAACATTTTGTAATAAATAATGATTTCTAGATGTGTGAAAAAGTTAAAAATTTTTTGTGAAATTTATGGATGTTACACCTTAAAATTCTTGCATTAACGAATCGAGATAGATCGACGCTTACCATACTATTTCGACATTTCCAAAAATGCCTCTTGGGGGTTAGTGAGTATAACACCCCCAAAATTTTCTAACTTTCTTAAGCTTTAAAATGCCATGGTTTAAACAAAATCATTACAACTATCGACCCACATTTAACCAAAATCGGTCCCACAAAAACATTTATGATTAAATAATTTGGTGTTACCATTAATAATCATACAAACCATAGCAAAAAAATAAGAAGTACATTGATATCATTTAAAAAGGAAATTAAAAAGTTCCACTCCATTCTCTATCTTTCAACTTCTATGTTCCATATATCATCTTTTCTCCTTAATTGAAACCTGGGATACATGGCATTAAAAAGAGATACGTAAGACAAAAATGTCTTGTGAGCTATGCGGGTTTGTGACCCAAAAAATTTATCATATTTACATTAAAAACATTTCATCTTTGCAAAATATATTTCAATAGACATTTTCCACAATTCGTTCCATATCAAAACATTTCAATAGTTATAACATAATTCAAAAGACATTTCTTTTCACATTCCATTCCATCTTTCATTGAGGTCGAATTCCGGTGTTTAACCGTTGCCATTTTTATACTTAGGGCCTAGTGTTATCCTTAAGTCAATACTAAGGTGGGAAGAACAAAATTAGTCCATTAAGGCATCATTTTTGGTTAGGACATCTGTCTCACGAAAGGGGGCACCACCCTAATAGATTCCTCTATATCCCGTTACGGGGACATCATGGCTCAAGCTGTCACACCCCAAAACCAGAATGACGGAAACGTTCTGGGGTAGAGGACGTCATGTATAGCATCATAACCAATGTATAATAGCAATCATAGCAATGCAACCATTACATTGAATACTTAAATAAAAATGTTTACATCAATTCGGAAATTGTCTGAAACTTGTTTGGATTTCGTTATATAGAATATATATAGAATATAAACATTAAACTCTTTTTGCTCCAACTCCTCAAAAACCCAGCAGGTACCTGTCTACTGATTTCCTAAGAATACAAGTAGTTTAAAAAAATATCAACATAAAGCTGGTGAGTTCATAAGCAGTAGTTTGTAATGAAACTTGTTGATGAGCTAGCAGAAATGTTTGTATAGTTTTACGAAAATCCGATATTTTCTTTAATGAAAATGTAGTGTTATCAGGTCTGTAGAAAACCATGAATATCTGTATGTTTCCAATAAAATCCGATATTTTCTTTAGTGAAAATGTAGCGTTATCGATTCCATATAAAACCATGAATGTTCGTTACTGAAAACTGTAGTGATATGAGCAAATACTACCTCATGTGACTAGCTAAAGCTAATCATGAAGTATAAGTATTTTGTATGTGAAGACATTGCATAAGTGTTTCTGTTTGAAAACCCTAGCTTTGGCAAGTAAACGTAGTGTGTTTTAGTTCTATTTAGTATAAATAAAACCGTTGAAGAGTGTCAGATTGTAAACTAAAGGTGATTTATACATAATGTGAGTTGTATAACCATACTTGATATGACTAGATACCTTTCCAACGTTCTTCAGGCGTCAAGTTAAATGACATTTGTCACCCTGGGCATGCCTGCCCAACTGTAGCTAGCAGCTCGGGTGTGGGATTGTCAGTCCCGAATAGATCTATTCACAAATCTCACGCTTTCCCTCCAGGAGACTCTGGTTATACTATGATAGGATTTATCCCTGTACACCTAAGGGTACGGTGGTGAAGTAGCGCCTCACAGTATCGTACAATCTAGTTTACATGTAGTGT
The DNA here is from genome assembly GCF_002870075.4 of Lactuca sativa. Classification (NCBI taxonomy): domain Eukaryota; kingdom Viridiplantae; phylum Streptophyta; class Magnoliopsida; order Asterales; family Asteraceae; genus Lactuca; species Lactuca sativa. The sequence continues at coordinate 148,629,460 of NC_056624.2, forward strand.
AGTAGCGTTCTACCGTAGTGAAAATCCGAATGTATACCGTTCGTAAAGATAATTACAGTTATGAAAACGTGATAGAGTAGTGGTGCAAACTGTAAACTATTCATGTTCTTAGTGCATACGTTTAGTAGTGAAAGTTTCTATACTTTTTATGTTTAGAAAAATCCCAAACTATACCGATTATAGTTTGCATGAGTAACGTAGTGAATAGCGAATCCGGAAAACTATGAAATTTCAGGGAAAAAACGACCCTTATGCTCAACACAGTACAAAAGGGTTAAAGTATGAGAATTTCATGAGTTTTGAAAACATTTGTGTTTAGCTTGTATTCCCCCCTGAAAACATTAAAAAATACGGAAAAATGTAGGGGTATGAACCCACCTCGGGTGATTTGAATGAAGGATCGATACGGAATGCGGGATGTTCAAGTGAAGCCTTGAATACGATTTGATCCTAATCAACAAGTAACGACACATAAAGGAGTCAAATGATGGTATTTCACCACTAGATGTGACGAAGAACCATTCTAAGAACTTGGGACTACTTGCACTAAGTGTTAGGACCTCAAAGGATTGCATGAGTGAGGTGTATGGCCACTTTAAATGTGTTTTCAAGGTTCATACTTGCATCCATGAAGTGTCCTAGGCCCATACTTGGTTGTAGTACAAGTTTAGGGTCTTAGAAATGGGTTTGTGGTCCTATGGTGTGTGTATGGTCGCACAAATGAGTGTGCTGCCGCACACAGGAGCGTGCTGCCGCACACACGAGTGTGTGGTTGCACTCCTTCAATGAGATGAAGAACATGACGAGACTTTCATGATTCAAGGCCTAGATCAAAAGGTTCTTCAAGTATAACAAGCTAAGGGATGGATTACTCACATTTTTGAAGCTTTGGAAGGTTCAAAGTTGGAGAAACTTGATAGGAAATGATGTTGTGTGCTGCCAAGGTGTTAAAGGAATGAAAGGAAGGGAGCTACCCTTTATATAGGGGTAAAAGTTCTGCCCAAAAGTGAGTGTGCTGCCAAGGGAGTGGGTGTGCGGCCGTACACTCCTCCAAGAGGTGTGTATGGCCCAAAATTTCACTATTCAACACTCCGACTCATTCCTAAACTCAACCTTGGTTATATATACAATCTTAGAACACTTAAATGACCCCTTGAATAGCACTAGAAATCGACGAAAGAAGTTGAATATTGATTGAATTGATTAATTGTACAAGATTGAGATTCCGGGTTTTCACACAAGCCATATGTTCATTTTATTATTCTCCATGCTTTTCACACTCCATACATTATCATATTTTACTTCCATGCTTTACACCTTCTATGCATTAGTATCAAAATACTTATTTCAAAAGTAAAGCACATATATTTTCAAAATAGTTCCAAACACATTATCAAAAACATTTGTTCTTTCAATACATTCATTGCTTTCAAAATATTCTTGCCTTCAAGGCATTCTTTCAAAAACATCCTTTACTTTCAAAAATGTTCTTGCCTTCAAGGCACTATATTGAAAATCATTTTAACACTTCCATTTGAAAACATTTCATATATCAAATCATTGATATTTCATTATCATAAAAATCATTTTGCCATGTGCCCCAACGTGGGAAAATGCCAACATGTACTCACCTCAATCACACGAAGGTTAGCTAGTCCTCTTCTAGTTCAATTCCTTAGACAAACACATCTAATACCACTTATATAACATGGACATAAGTTATTAAAATGACAAAAAATACCCTTACAAGGGTTCTCAACTTTTCCTAAGCTTTAATATGATAAAGGTATATGTTTAAAAGGGTTCGGAACATAAAAGTGAAAAACAAGAATTTTTGGGACAATTTTCACCGTACTGACAGTAGGGTTTACCGTAATGGTGGGTAGTTTTACCGTAACCCTATAGTGAACCCTACTATGCTCCAAAATGTGAAGTTTTTTCTCATTAAGGCTATGTACTTTGAAAAGTTCTTGAATGTCCTTTCCAATTCACTTTGTATCAGATATATGGGCTCTCACACATGGTCATGAAGTGTTTTATCATCCTAAAACACTCCTCTTAACTCCTTAAGTGCTCGTTGAAACCCCTTTAAGATCATATGAATCCTTTAATTCCACAAGAAGAGTTATCCTTTCTATTGTTCACTTGAGCATTCTAAAGTTCACAAAGCTTGTTACCAACTTATTGATTACTAAAATAGGTGTTGTTAAGTATATAAAACCGCAATCAATCTCATTGTAAGTACCTAATGTAACTCTGGAATCCTCAATTCCATTCCATGTTCCTAAATCGCCCTAGGGCCAAAACAATCACTAAAGATGGTACTTCACTAGTATTCATTTGTTAGGGGTGTCAGACCCAACAAATAATATGGGTACGATATACTCCAAAGTAACACTACTTTATTGCACTAAAAAGTAGTACAAGGCAAGTATGGTCGATCCACAGAGACACGGGACAACCAGTCTATGCCCTTTTTGCGTAAGGTACTTGTTCACAAAAGATGAAAGAAAAAGGGGTTTGATTGAAATGATTAGACAAACAAAGTAAATTCACAAGTAATTGGCTGAATGAGTTAATTAAATTCAGATATTATAAATGCTCCAACTTCATGTAAGACAGTTCAACAATGAGAATCCAAGATGACAAGACTTTTGTTTCATTCTATCTAAGTTGGTACTTGAAAGTGTTAACAAGCTCTAACACTTTCCATTCACCACAATAATTAACCAAAACAAGCTCTTTGATTAATCCTAACCTTACTAACCTAATCTAAACAAGCTCTTAGAATTAGATTGGAAGATTGCATGAAGCTTTATGTGAATGTTCCCAACAACACCCAATACTCCTCATAAGCTCGGGAGTGTAAAAGTGTATGAATAAGATTTACACTAAATTCATTCAATAGAGATCAATTTAATGCTTGTTACTTGTTCAATTTTACAAAACAATTACGGATTTTGTAAAAGAGATAACTGGAATGACCTAACCCTAATTCAAATGGCCAATAAGAATCACATTTAGAATCAAACATTCGATTGAAGCAAAATCAAATTCATTAGATAGAAATTAAGAACAAACATCAAGTCATATGATTAGATTCACAACTAGAAAGTCAAAACATGAGTTGGAGAAATTAGGGTTCTAGCCACACATGGCTAGAATAAGATCACAAGTCCAAAGATGAAATTAAGTGTAATTACAACTTACAAAAACAAGAATTAATCTTTCCAAATGATTGATGGACAAAACCTTGCAAAAACCTTCGAATTCTCCTCTCCAATGGTGCTCTGATATGTTGTGTGTGTGTAAAAATGACCCTCAACCCGTAATATGAAAGATAGGAAAAACTGCCAATAGTTGGTTTTTGGGTCGAACACGGCCCATGTTAAAATAGGCTAAACTGACACGGGTCATGTTCAGCAACACGCCCCGTGTTGATTTGCACTAAACTGACACAGGTCGTGTTCAGCAACACACCCCGTGTTCAGCATGGTCAACAGCTCCCATTTTGGTCAAACACGCCCCGTGCCCACTTTTCAGTGTAAATTCAACACGCCCCGTGTACCTCTCTGACTCCAATTCCAAACTTGATTTTTCCAACTTTTTTGTTCTTCGCCCGATCATCCCGAAATCTTCATCAATGCTTTCCGGCACTTCCCAAAGCGCGTTCCAAGCTTCGGTTTACCTGAAAAAGACATAAAAGTGTGCAAATAAGGTTGTTCAAGAAATTAACCTAAATATGCTAAAATGCAATAAAAACAACAAAATTATGCTAAAGACATGATTAAAAAAAGGCTAAAAGTTGTGCAAAAAGGTGCACAAAATGCACCTAACATCATTCATGTTAATACTCCAATATATCTAGATTGTCGACTCATGTTCATGAATATCATTCACTTCTTAGATGTCAATCATTATGTAGTTATCCTTAGGTTTCCCAAAATGCCCTTATGACCAAATATTCCATACATTCATCTAAAAATCATTCAAGCCTTCATGTTTTTGAATCCAAATCATTAAAAAAGTTTACATTCATGACTATGAACTTTCTTTACTCATTAAATGGTTCAACTATAATGTAATTCATTGTTCTCAGCATAATTTCCCACAAAACCAACTCAAAACCAAGTTTATACTTGATTATGCCATCATGGAGGAGAAATTATACCTTGGAAGCCTTGATTCCTTCTCTTCTTTGCTCAAATGCTTAATTACTCACTTGGAACAAACCCTAGAAGCTATTGAGATCAAAATCGCCATTAGAGGAGGTGGAAAGGGGCTCAATTATGTTTTTCTCCATATGAGGGAATAAATGCATCTTATTTCTCCAAATTTACAATTTGGTTCCCTCAAGTTTGCTTGTTTTGGTCAAAACTCACCAATCATCAATACTTGTGATGCTATTTTAATTTTTGACATAAAAAGTCCTTTTCCATGCCTTATGTAACTTTTATAGTCCCTTACACAAATTGAGTAAACCATTTGGTCAACTCACTTTACAATTTGACATTTTTGGTCCTTTAACTTTTAAAATGTTATTATTTTCACTTCTAAATTTCTAAACTTCATATCAATTAATGATATGATTAACCCATAATGATTTAATTATAAATAAGTCATCTTACATTATTTACTTTATTAATTTAAGAACCTAGTCTTAAATTTTTAGGATGTTACAGTGAGTTTCCAACAGGTTCATTCCTTAGTTGGAACATCGCAAACGTATTTCGGCGCACCATGTTGAACATGGATGAGCTACTTGGAGCTAATTCCTTGCAGTGGACAAGCTCGAAGACATTGATCTTGAAGAATGCAACAGTCTGATTAAGAAAAGGAAGGTTCTTGATTTGAGTTTGCACGGATGGGTAACAAATAAGTGAATGTGGTCCAAATCAGGCTTTCAATTAATAGGTTTGTTAGATCGATGGACCATCTTCACCACGTCAGTAGCCCACGTTGGATGTACAAGTATGCGTTTTTGACACATCATGTATCTACGTAAGCATGAAAATCAGTACACCTTTTAAAGTCAAGAAAAATGGCTTAATTGACAGGTCAAATACGAGTTTAGTGGTCTATTGTACAAAAAAATAACTTTAGTGACAAAATCGGACAAATGATGAAACTTTAATATGCTACACTGTCATTTTCCCAAATTAAAAAAACTAAAAGTCAAAAGCTCAAGTTATAAAAAAAATTAATTCAGCTACTTGAATTAAATGAGGTGTTTTTTTCTTTCTAAAATTAAAGATTTAAGTTCATAACTCGGAACAAAACTTTTTCTATAAAAGCTACAAACAAAAAAATTATTAAAATCTCTAGAAAAAACTCGATGTCTAATACACACCACTTTGATAGTATTGGCAGGAGAATATTTTACAAGTGTACGTGTTTACTGTAAGGGAACTGATCCGTACACAACAAATTTTTTCAATACACAACAATTGATGCTTTAAAATGTTGTATTGTACAACTATATAATGCATTAATTGTTGTGTATGACAAAAAACTATTGTGTACGGATCACTTCCCTTACTGTAAACATGATTACTATAGTTTAACATTGTAATAATAAGTATTGAACGTATATTAATTGTGAATTTGTGATTATGATTTTTTTAAAATTTTTAAGAGACACATAGTTAGTCTTTGAACAATAATCAAGACAATAATACAACAATAATACTTTTTTTTAGGTAAATGCAAAGCACCCAACAATCTATAACTTCAATAGAGTAACTCTTTGCGATTCCTGATCTTAAAACAATAGCTAAATGTAAGAGTATCGAAACAAAAAATACAATTGAAAAAAAAAACTAAAAAAAAATTAACAAGACAACAAAGTTATGATAAAAAGTTACTTTCGCTTTTGAACTTTCATAGAAGGAAAGTGTCAAGATAATTTTTTCAAAAATAAAAAAACGATTTTAACGTGCCCGGTGGTGATCAAAGTAGTTCAATTATGACACGTTTTCTTAAATGTAGATTTTGATATAATCTTAAAGAAATGGAAATTTTTTTCCCATAACTTATTTAGTTGTCAAAGAGATGAATTTTATTTTTATTGAAATGTTTTAAGGGTTTCATTTATATCGAGAGTAATATAAAAATAAATAGGTTTGGGTTGACCTTAAGCGAGTTTGAATTATTTTTGAGTATCCGCATAACACATGTAATAAATGAGACATGTCCGGGGTCGTATGCAGATCGACCAACCAACTCTAAAAAAATACTTGTCTTTTTTTAATATACACTTTCCTAAATGTGCATATCCCTACACACAAATCTCTTTAACATGTCAAGCCATAAGTTTTGAACTTTGAACTTTGTCTTCTTAATTCATGTTTTTAATATGCATTACCTAAATCATAATTCTTTCCACATTTCACATTTCATGACGTCGTGCTGTCAAAATCTATAAGATCTTCTACTAATAATTTATTCGCGCTGTCAAAATCTATAAGATCTTCTATCAATAATTTTTTCTTATGAAGATAAGCATTATTGATTAAAAGTAATGAAAAATAACTTTAAATAGCATGAAATACGTTAAAAATGAATAAAAGTGTTACGTACATGCTCTTACATGTGAACACCATTATGACTCGCGAACTCGTTTATGACATGTGAACACAATTATGACGTGCGGACTCATATAATTAAACGAGTTAGGTGAGTCATATTCGTGTTTGGTACATACACATCAGTGTTAAACAATTTGACACATTTGGTTATACGGGTCGTGTCAGAGTTGTGTTTATAAGCCGTCAAATCAAATACAACACGATTGTCACACTAGTCAATGTATATTATGACTCGAAATTTTGTCCATCATCAACTTTAACTACTAAGAACAACTTCAATCATCCCGCAAAAATCAATATTTTTGTGTTTTGGAGGCCAAGAATCCTCTAACCGACCATCAAATTTAACATCATTTTTGTGTTGACTTCCTTTTAACACCAAATATGAAGGCCTTTAAAAAACACCATTTTAGAGGTTGGTTGGGGTTGAATTACCATTTTGTGTTAAACAATGATTATTTTAGTGTTATGTCGTTGGAGAAGCTCTAATATGATGTTTTTTTTTGTAACCATAACCTCTTTTAAAAGCTATTTTTATTTATAAGTTTAACTCATTTATCATTATCTATCTAACATGTTCTATAAACTTCTACTTTAATTTGTTGTTTTTTAAACACATATTATATTTTAATACGAAATGTTCCAAAAACTATTAGACATTAAAATATTAAATACAATTATATTGGTTATTTATTTGATATATATAAAATATAAAAAATTATTATGTTATTACTATAAAAATAAATAAAACATTGCAAATATTATATGTTTTTTAAAATTTAAATTTGATAATTAGTTAATTATAAAAGACATACCAATATTTTAAATTTAAATATAATTAAAGGGTTAAAGTAAAATATGATTGAAATAGAAAATGTTAGATGTATAAAACCTAATAGTAAACTAGAGGGGTTACCCGCGCGTTGCGCGGTGCGAAATGTGTTCATTTTGTGAGACAAATAATGAAATACATTGCATAATTTTGTGTCCAAATTAAAGTATGTTGCTATTAAGTGTAATTACCCATCAATCGAATGAATGGAAATGTAACGATAGATCAAGCTACTAAAAGAAGTACAATGCTATATTTGAACAGATTTTCAAAAACAAATGAAAATACAATCTTATATCCAGGTAGTTTTAAATGAAAGTACAATGTAATCTACAACAAACACAGAAAGAACATCTTCATACTTACCTCATCCCTTACCTGTCTTCTTTGATTTCATTTCCTTGAATAATCAAATCACACACCTAACATTATAATTAAAGTAAAACGTTATATCTGTTGGATATAGTGTCTAAGTCCGTAACTATATTTGGTATGTACTTGACCCGACCCGGCATGGTTCATTTGGGTAGCACTTCACCCGAACAATTTATGGATAATCTTTTGAGAATAGTATAAGTTATGATTTATTAATATATTATAAGTTCTAATATATTAACATAAAATCATATTATTTAATTAGTATTGATCTATAATTAATTTAGGATTAATTTAGAGATCAAAAGTATTACTAATTAAATATGGGCTCCTATATTTATATAGTGTGGGCTAATGCTTATTTGGAATGGGCTAGGCTTGCATGGAAAGTCCATGGAGCTTTAACCCATGGATCTCATGGAAATGAAAAGACATGGGTATTACGGTTTACATGGTTGTATCTCTAATCCACCACACTATATAAAGGAGGCTTTGGTTCTTGAATCACACTAGTTGTGGTGAGTAAAGTAAGAGGGCCGATTTCAAGATAGTTGTGACTATTCTCTCAAGGTTCCAAAGTTTGTGGTGATTTGTGATTTCCATTTGAGGCATCCACACTATTGGTGCTAGGCTCTAAAACTCCAAGCAATCAACTACAACTACAAGGTAAGTAATTCTACTAGCTTTATTTGATTTAAGTTCCCCATGCCATGCTAGATAGGATAAAAACCTTGGAAAAATAATTATTTGCATGTATCTTAGTCAAACATAGATCCAAGGTTTCTAGGGTTGCATGTACACCATAGGAGTGTTAGAATGCTCAAAACCCATTAGTGGTATCAGAGCCTATGCTTGTTTGTTTGATACTTGATGCAAAATAGTGGAAAAAGTTGATTTTTTGCTGTCTGCCTGCTGAACTCGCCGAGTCCATGGGGGGACTCGCCGAGTTCATGTCTAAATTCATCCTACTCGCCGAGTAGGTTCGTGCACTCGACGAGTAGGAGCCTCAGAATGCAGATTTTCAACTTTTGCTGCTGGAAATGGGCTATAAACATTACCCTAAACTGTTTTGGTGTTATAAAACTTGTTTTAGATGGTGTAATGTTTATGCTAATCCATTTACAATGGCTATAATAAAAAATTACAAGTTTTATGAGTAATTTATGATTCTTGACATGTTCATATTCATGTTCTTGAACTTATGAAGATTAGATGATCATAGGAATTGTTTGTAACCTACTTGGTAGTTTAATTCTTGATCATAATGTGTTTTAATGGAGTCCATAACTTGTCCTCAAGTTATGGAAAACCAAGAGTCACACTTGAAATAAAACCATTAAAAGAACACAAGAGTTAGAAAAATGAAAGTCTTCATTTTAATACTCAATTAAATTCATAAGTTATAAGAAATGAAAAGTTTTGAAAGTTTACAAAACTTGCCCTCAAGTTTTGGAACAAGTAAAGTCATGATTAAAACTTTAGTTCCAACCCTTAGAATTTTAAAAGTTAAAATTCAACCGTTATACTTTATAATATTATAAGTTAATAATAATATATATGTATAAGATCAAGTCGTCTTACGGCTAGTACGCCTCATTCACGAAGTCGGTCTATAAGGGGGTATAAGGTTGTTACCTATAAAATGGCAACTTAATGGGTGTCCACTCTCACCCACCGCTTCCTTGATCGGTGGAGAGTCGTTAGCCGAACGGCTAGGACAAGGACTTATAAATTCTCATTAAAAGTATAATGAAAATACTAAAGTAACTAAACCTTATTAAATTCCCAATCTTAGTTATTTTAGGAAAATGTGAATAAGGTGCTAATCCATGAAATTACACTTTACACTTTGTTTAAGTCGTTAGTGGAGCGTGTGTGGTTAACCGACACACTAACTTGAACTTAACAAGGTAGGTAAAGGGCGACTTAATGTTTATCATAGTATCGATGGAGCGTGTGTGGTTAACCGGCACATTGATTGAGGGGTAATACATTAAGGGTACCAAATAATTTGCATGGTTACTTCACACCTTGTTTTGTGATCCTCGGCATCCCAGTCACAAAACTTGAAGGGCACACTCGAGATTGAAACATGCCATTGAAGAAAGTTCAATGAATCTCAAAGAATCTAGGAGTTTCTAAACCAATTAAAACCTAATTAAAATTTTCGTTTTTCATGGTGGAAATTGGTGAATCGTCATTCACCTACCTTCAAATATCTTATAGCTTAGATTACGACATCCCTCTTCTAAGTTATAAAATATTGTGTTGGGTCCTAGCCTTAATACTACATTTGGGTGTTTTATTAAGGACTATCTCTAAATCTAATCTAATATATTCCCTCTTCTTTTCAGATGTCTTCCAATAACAATGCTTCTGGCTCTAACCCTACTAGCTCCTTCTCTCTCATGAATCTTTGTGGGAGAGTCATCTTTGATGGATCCAACTTTACTGATTGGATCAGAAACATTAGGATGGTCACTCGGTATGAGAACAAAGAATATGTTCTCGACAAGGAGCTAAAGGTACCCGAGCCAGCTGCTACTCCTGAAGAGCTTGCTGAATATGAGGTACATGAAAGAGATGCTACAAAAGTGGCATGCGTCATGATGGCCACCATGACTTCCGAGCTCCAAAAGTCCTATGAGGACTATTATCCTTTAGAGATGCAATGGGACTTGATGGACCGCTACCATCAAAGTGCTCGTCAAGAGCGATATGAAATAATCTCCTCCATGATAACAACCGGAATGAAGGATGGTGAACCCATCACGGGCCACATGCAGAAAATGCAAAGGTATGTGGACCGTTTATTGAAGCTGAATGTGAATTTCCTCAAGGAGTTAGCAATAGACATCATTTTGCACTCCTTACCATCGTGTTATGATCAATTCCGCATGACATATCACATGAACAAGGAAGAAGTCACCCTCAGCAAACTTCAAGGACTCTTGAAGACCGCCGAAAGTGGTCTAAAGGGTAAGTCGGTTGTTACTACTCCTACTCCTACTCCAACTGCGGCCAATGTCTTGGCAATCGGGCATGGCAAAGGGAAGAAGAGAAAGAACCCTTCTAAGGGTACCAAGGGTAAGACCCTTGAAGGCTCCTCTTCAAGAAAAACCAAGAAAGGTTTTGTCACTCCTTCTGCTAACCCTAATGAGGTTGAATGCTTCTATTGCTATGAAAAGTCTCACTGGAAGCGAAACTGCCCAAAGTACCAGCAAGATTTGAAGGATGGGAAAGTAAAACCCAACCATGCAGGTATATACACTATATTGTCTAATAACTCACCTCATTCTAAGTCTTGGGTCCTTGACACAGGTTGTGGTATTCACATATGTTGTGATTTGCAGATACTAAGAAGAAGTGAGAATGTGGAGCAAGGAAAGATAAACTTGATCATGGGAAACAGGAAAGCTTCACCTGTCACCAAGATAGGAGTTTATTCCTTAGTGCTAAATAGTGGGTTTATATTAGATTTGAATAAATGTTATTATTCGCCAGAAATGGCAAGAAATGTTATTTCCTTTCATGCATTGTATAAACAAGGTTTTACCTTTTATTTTGATAATAATAAGGGTAGTATTGATGCTTTCTTTAATAATGTTCTTTATTTTAAAGCATTACATTGTGATGGTGTGTATGAAATTGTATCTGTTGTAGATAATATAGGAAATAATGTATTGTGTATTGACTCTTCCACTAGCTTAGATAAAGCATCTTTATGGCATTGCCGTCTTGGACATGTAAGCAAGAAACGCATAGGCCAACTCCAAAAGGATGGAGTCTTGGAGTCATTTGACCTAAAGTCAGATGATAGTTGTGAATCGTGTTTGCTTGGTAAAATGACAAAGTCACCTTTTACTGGCACTTATGCTAGGGGTGAAGGTTTGTTGGACCTCATACACACGGATGTGTGTGGACCCTTCAGAACCGCCACAAGAGATGCTAATCGCTTCTATGTGACTTTTACTGATGATTTTAGTAGATATGGATATGTCTACCTAATCAAGCATAAGTCAGAAACCTTTGAGAAATTTAAAGAGTTTAAGCAAGAAGTGGAGAATCAGTTGGGCAGGAACATTAAGATGCTTCGATCCGATCGTGGTGGTGAGTATCTTAGTACCGAGTTCCTTGACTATCTTAAGGAATGTGAGATTATCTCACAATTTACACCTCCTAGGACACCACAGTTGAATGGTGTAGCTGAGAGGCGCAATCGGACCTTGTTGGACATGGTTCGTTCCATGATGAGTCGAGCTTCGCTACCAATCTCATTTCGGGGGTATGCCTTAGAGGCTGCAGTCCATATCCTTAATCTAGTCCCTACAAAGAAGGTTGCCAAAACACCTCACGAGATGTGGACTGGAAAAGTTCCCAATCTAGACCACATCAAGATTTGGGGCTGCGAGGCTTTCGTGAGACGCGAGACTCACGATAAGCTCGAACCCCGAAGTGAAAGGTGTATTTTCATCGGCTACATACAGAAATCATTTGGCTACATCTTCTACAGACCCAGTGATAATGTGGTCTTTGTAGCAAGAAGAGGATTCTTCCGAGAAAGAGAATTCATGAGCCAAGGAGACAGTGGGAGGCAAATTGACCTTGAGGAAATTCAAGAGTCAAGTGGTGAAGGAACCTCAAACCCTAGCCCTCAACATGAGGAGGAAACTCCCGTTGAGCCGATTGAAGAATCTGTACCTCTGAGGCGTTCCAATAGAGTTAGGTATGCACCTGAGCATTATTATGGTTTCTATATTACTACAGAAGGTGAGACACTTATCAGTGATAACACACTGGTAAATGTGGATGAGCCTAACAGCTACACGGAAGCCATGGCAGGCCCTGAGGCTGCTAAATGGAAAGAGGCTATGGATAGCGAGATACAGTCCATATATGACAATCAAGTTTGGAACTTGGTTGACAATGTACTTGATCATAAGATAGTTGGGTGCAAATGGATCTTCAAGAAGAAGACCGACATGGATGGTAATGTACACACTTATAAGGCACGACTGGTTGCAAAGGGTTATTCTCAAACTCCGGGAGTTGATTATGATGAGACCTTTTCACCAGTGGCCAAGATTAAGTCAATTAGGGTTCTATTAGCCATTGTTGCATTTCATGACTATGAAATATGGCAAATGGATGTCAAAACTGCTTTCCTTAATGGAAAGTTGGCTGAAGATGTTTACATGGTTCAGCCATAGGGTTTTGTCAGTAGAGAGTACCCCAATAGAGTGTGTAAACTCGAGAAATCCATTTATGGATTGAAACAGGCACCTCGCAGATGGAATCTTTGCTTTGAAGAGAAAGTCAAAGAATTTGGCTTTTCAAGGAGTGAAGATGAATCTTGTGTCTATATCAAGGCTAGTGGGAGCATAGTTAGCTTTTTGGTACTGTATGTGGATGACGTACTGCTCATAGGAAATGACATCCCAACCCTACAGGAAGTAAGTCCTGGCTTGGGAAGTGTTTCGCTATGAAGGACCTTGGTGAAGCTGCCTATATCCTAGGGATAAGGATTTTGAGAAACAGGAGTAAAAGACTAATTGGACTTAGTCAAAGCACCTATGTGGACAAAGTGTTGAAAAGATTCAACATGCATAACTCCAAGAAATGTGAGTTACCCATCCATAGTAACGCCAGATTGAGTAAGACACAAAGCCCTAGTACAGAGGCTGAGATAGTAGAAATGAGTCGAATACCTTATGCTTCAGCTGTAGGATCAATCATGCATGATATGACGTGTACTCGACCTCATGTAGCCTTTGCTTTGAGCATGGTTAGTAGGTATCAGGGGAACCCTGGCAAGGCACACTGGACTGTGGTAAGGAATATCCTCAAGTACCTACAGAGGACTTAGGACTGGGTCCTTACCCTCGGTGGGAGTGATGACTTAAGAGTTGTAGGGTATAGTGATGCTAGCTTCCAGACTGACAGGGATAATTTCCGCTCTCAGTCGAGCTGGGTCTTTACCCTAAACGGAGGGGTAATTACTTGGAAAAGTTCCAAGCAGGAGACAGTGGCTGATTCCACTTGTGAATCAGAGTATATAGCAGCAAGCGAGGCAGCAAAGGAGGCTATATGGCTAAAGAACTTCATCGGAGACCTTGGAGTTGTACTAGCTATAAAAGAGCCAATGGAGATTTTCTGTGACAGCTATAGCGCGGTTGACTTAGCCAAGGAACCGAGAGATCATGGGAGATCCAGACACATTGACAGAAAATATCACTTCATCAGACATCGAATAGAAGAAGGGATCCTCGTGACAAAGAGAGTATCATCGGATGAGAGCCCAACAGATCCCCTCACGAAGGGACTGACTCGGGCTAAGCATCTCCAACATGCTCGGAGCATAGGGCTGAAGGATGATATTAGTTTTAGTAGTTAGATAATCTTGAAATTTGTAAAATGTAATTGACATTTGATGATAAATAAAAGCTGTTATTTATGAGTAAAGTGTTGCTATCACTTGTCAATCGTTTACTATTATTTCTTTTTGCATGTTTTGACTTCCAGAATAATTATGTTATGATTTATATCATATTATTCAAACTCTCCACAGTTGGTCATATGTTGGAAGTAGATATGAATCAAGACTGTCATGGGTTGGCTTGTAGAGGTCTAAGATGTTAGACAAAGCGGGGCTACAACACTCATGAGTGCTCATAAGTTCTGAGTATTGGATTCAACCCACGCTCACTAGTATCACTTCATGGAATTTATCTCGAGTGATCGTGAGACGTTAATATCATATAAGTCTTCAAACCTAGCGATATGATTTGTTGCCTATGAGTTGGTTATGCATTGATTGTACGAAAATGCATTGGTAACTCGATGTTATAAAACGTACCTTTGTGTGTAATTCAACAAGTAGTAGAGCAAACATATGAGTTGAAGTTTATTTGTTCCTTCTAGGATTAGAAGCGATATCTGGGCCCATTGATGATTTTGTTTTGACCTATGTACTGGGCCCGGTCAGAACTAAATTGATGTGTTCAGTTAAGTTCTATGTCAAACAAATCGGAAATCGGGAAACAAATGTTGGACAATAAGCAAGACCATGTTCCATGTATTTGTCCGACTGATATCTAGAACAGAGGATTATATGATCACTTATCTAAAATGGTGCGTTCTAGTTCAACAGAGTTTAAAGAGCTACGATTGTTGATCGGTTCCTGAAGTCATACTTGCAACTATAGTTATTAGACTTATCCAAGTGGGAGACTGTTGGATATAGTGTCTAAGTCTATAACTATATTTGGTATGTACTTGACCTGATCCGACATGGTCCATTTGGGTTGCACTTCACCCGAACAATTTATGGATAATCTTTTGAGAATAGTATAAGTTATGATTTATTAATATATTATAAGTTCTAATATATTAATATAAAATCATATTATTTAATTAGTATTGATCTATAATTAATCTAGGATTAATTTAGAGATCAAAAGTATTACTAATTAAATATGGGTCCTATATTTATATAGTGTGGGCTAATGCTTATTTGGAATGGGCTAGGCTTGCATGGAAAGTCCATGGATACTCCATGGAGCTTTAACCCATGGATCTCATGGAAATGAAAAGACATGGGTATTAGGGTTTACATGGATGTAACTCTAATCCACCACATTATATAAAGGAGGCTTTGGTTCTTGAAATCACACTAGTTGTGGTGAGTAAAGTAAGATGTCCGATTTCAAGATAGTTGTGACTATTCTCTCAAGGTTCCAAAGTTTGTGGTGATTTGTGATTTCCATTTGAGGCATCCACACTATTGGTGCTAGGCTCTAAAACTCCAAGCAATCAACTACAACTACAAGGTAAGTAATTCTACTAGCTTTATTTGATTCAAGTTCCCCATGCCATGCTAGATAGGATAAGAACCTTGGAAAAATAATTATTTGCATGTATCTTAGTCAAACATAGATCCAAGGTTTCTAGGGTTGCATGTACACCATAGAAGTGTTAGAATGCTCAAAACCCATCAATATCTTCCAATAAAATCATTATAAGGTCTCCAAATTCCAAAGGTTAGTTTAAGAATTGAACATTGAAATTTTACTTAAGAGAATAATAAAGGGAAAATGCATTATGGACACTCATTTAAACAATATGGCCCTCGTCATTAACATAAGGCTACAAAAGAAAAGTTTAAGTATCGATATATATCATTTATAAGGTCTCCAAGATCGCGGTACCCTCACTCGTCTGACGAGGAAGGGAGTGGATTTCCGATGGAGCCCCGAGCAGCGGGTTGCTTTTGAGATGCTGTGGCGAAGGTTATGTGAGGCCCCGATGATGACCCTTACCGAGTGTGTTGAGGACTTCATGGTATTTTTTGATGCATCCATCACTAGTTGGGGGCGGTCCGTATGCAAAGGGGGCGAGTGATTGCTTATGCTTCACGACAGCTGAAGTCGCATGAGGTGCGGTACCCTACTTATTACCTCGAGTTGGGGGCAGTGGTGTCTGCCCTCAAGATTTAGAGGCATTATCTTTATGGGGTCTGTTATATTATATACAAGAATCACAAGGGTTTTAGATATCTTATGGGCCAGCCGAACCTGAACATGAGGCAGCGCATGTAGCTGGACGTGGTCAAGGATTATGACTACGAGATCCTTTACCATCCGGGTAAAGCGAATGTGGTAGCGGATGCTTTGAGCCGAAAGTCGGCTGGATCTCAGTTGGAGGGATGTGTATGAGGAAATTCGTTGATTCTCCACTTTTGGGTTTGATCAAAGAGGCACAAGCAGAGGAAGTTCGAAAGGATAATTGGAAATAGGAAAGGACCAGGGGCGAGATCGACAGGTTTATCACTGATAGTCGGGGGTTATTAACCTCGTGTGGTCGGGTATGGGTCCCGGTTTCTGGTGGGATCAGGCAAATAATACTAGAGGAGGCTCATAAGTATCACTTTTGTATACACCCGTGAGCCACCAAGATTTATCAGGATTTGAGATTGAGTTATTGGTGGTCGTGTATGAAGCGAGAGATACTCTGGTATGTTGAGAGGTGCTTGACATGTAGGATGGTCAAGGTCGAGCATCATAGGTAGCATGGCAAGTTACAGACTTTGGAGGTTCCTAGTGGAAGTGGGAACAGATCACCATTGATTCCATCACCAAATTATAAAAAACTGCCAAAGTTTTTGATGTTATATGGGTCATCGTGGATCGATTGACCAAGAGTGCCCACTTTTTGGCCATCCGGGAGAGCTCTTCGGCCAAAAATTTGGCCGATGTGTATGTCCGGGAGATTGTTGCTCATCATGGGGTTTCAGTCTCCATTGTTTCAGATCGATACGTTTGGTTCACTCCCGGTTCTAGCAGAAATTCCACGAGGAAGTGGGCATGAGGCTACATTTCAGCACTGCATATCCCCCGCAAACCGAACGTCAGAGTGAACAGACCATCCAGAAACTCGAGGATATGTTGTGGGCTTCTTTCATGTATTTTTGTGGGATTTTGGATTCCTATCTACCTCATGTGGAGTTTTCCTACAACAACTGAAGGGTTTTGATCATTCTAACACTCCTATGGTGTGCATGCAACCCTATGTACCTTGGATCTATGTTTTTACTATTATACATGAAAATATACAAAATTCCAAAGCATCATCCTAACCATATTATGGAGCAACTATGCTACAAAAGTCTAGTTAGATGACATACCTTTTCATGGAGCTTTAAGTGTTAAACCTTTAAGAGCTTAGCCCCAATAGTGTAGAAGTTTCAAAGGGAATCACAAAAACACCACCAACAAATGGAATAACTTAAGAAGAAGTTTACTTTGGTTCTACCTTTGAAATCGGACCTTGCCCTCACTTTGTGTATCCACTAGTGTCATTTCATGAACCATGAGATCCTTTATATAGTGTGGCTCATTAGGGTTACACCATGTAAACCCCAATGTGCATGACTTTCCATTTCCTTCATGATCCATGGGTTTTAACCTCCATGGAGTATCCATTGGTTACCACATGGGTTAAGCCCAATATGGAGGACAATGGATCATAAGCCCACATATATAAGAATGAATGATTCACATAATCAATCCCCATATATTTAATTAGTTTCTTTTGATCACAAAATTAATTCCAGATTAATTCTTGATCAATACTAATTAAATAATACGATTTCATATTAATATATTAGAACTTATAATATATTAATATAAATCATAAATAACCTTTTCTCACTTGTCTATCCAATTGTTCCGATGCCATGCAACCCAAATGGACCATGCTACTCTCGGGTCGAGTACATACCAATAATAGTTATGGGATTAGACATCTAATCCAATAGTCTCCCACTTGGATAAGTCTAAAACTATTATTCAAGTATGACTCCAAAATCTCGACTAGCAATCATAGCTCTTAAAGCCGCTGTCGAACTCTGATCTAGTCAAATGACGTGTCTATTAGATAAGGGATCATATATTCCTCCATTGTAGATGTCATATGGAGTGAGTCTTGGATTATAATCATTCTCTTTGTCCATTTGTTGTTTCCCGATTTCCGATTTATGACGAGTGACTAATTGAACAAATCAAATCAGTCCAGGCTTGGCCAAGCACTTAGGGGTGTCATTACTAAATCATCGAGGGGACCATAGATATCTCTTTTATCCCTCGAAGGGTAAAATGAATGGATAAAATTCGACCCAAATGCTCGCTTGTACTTACTCATAAAATCGCACACAACGATATGTTTTATAAAAACCAAGTTACTGGTTGCGTTTACCTATGTCAATGTGCAACCAACTCGCAACTACAACTCACGCGTCTCCGTTTGAAGAATATAAGATATTATCGTCTCATGATCACTCGTGATAAAATCCATGAAGTGATTCAAATGAGCGTGGGTTGAATCCAATACTCGAATCTCATTCCAGGAGTACTCATGAACACTATAGCCAGTTTGTCCTAGACAAAGTACAAACCCATTCATGACAGTCTTGCCTCAATACCTACTTCCAAAGTATGATCGACTGTGGATGGTTTGAATAACTCAGTTATTCTGGAAGTCAAAACATGCAAAGTGAAACACAAGAATAATTGAATCCAATATGGTCTCAGAACTTATGATTATAAATAAAACACCTTTTATTTATCACCATATTGATTACACATTATTCATTTCATACTGTTTCAAATAATCAACTTAATACTTGAATTAAAACAACAGTTGTCCCATGCTTCAAGCATGCACGCTATGTTTTCTAAACAATAGTTATGCCATACTCCAAGTATGCACACTATGTTTGTCTATGATCCTTACTTTGTGAAATAGATCAACTGAACATGATTCCAATGATGCTCATTTCACAATCCCAAATCCTTACCATAAATGTAAGAATATCAAATTCTTGTCATTTACCGTAATCTGTTAGATTTTAAACTCATATGCATTGGTCCTCTTGTATTGACTATGCACAAAAGTCACAGAGACTTGGCAACAAACATTACAAAGCATTCCAATGGAGATCAATTCAATGGAAATGAAGTCTCACATTCAAAGTACATTCCTTTGAACATCCTTCTTGCATTAAAATTTTCTAATCTTACACAGATTTGAAGAATAACTTCCTCCTATGGAACCATTTCCATATTCCCATTTTGACTCTTACTTCTGAACAAGAGTTTCCTCTTTTCAGAATAAGTCAATAAGGTCCCTCTCCAAAATTTTACACCATACTTCCAACTATCCACGAGAGACCAGTCTTCAGTAAGCCTCTGATTGTCCTCGACAATTACTTAATCATTTCAGTCATATTTGGTTCTCTTCCTTTTTCCCTCTTAATGCCCTAGGCATTTGGAAAATTTAGAGCGGATAAGTATTATAACACATGCAATCGATCCTATATCCGAAGCATAGAAGACACGATTCATGATGTCTCACATAAAGACATGATACTTGACCAGTCTTTTGCTACAATATTTCTTATAATTTGCTATGTTCTCATAATTCGAATTATGAAAAGGGATACCGTAATCATAATCGAATTTTAGAACGCAAATAATGTAATCATGACTAAATTTGATTAAAATCTCACAATCTAAGCTTTTAGATTTGAAATGAAGTATAATTTCCTCTCCCTTAATTATAGCAAAACAACTTTTTCAACCCCTGCAACTTCACGAATTGAAACTTTTGTTTTCTATAATTAACATTGCTAACTTGGAATATTACCATAATTAATTATGCTCCCACTAGCATAATAATTATTATCTTACCAGCATAACACTTATGCTCCCACGTACTCAAAAATCAGTTGGACTTCTAGAAATCAATGCTTCATTGACTTTCATTACCAAAGTTCAAATTTCTGATACGAGATGCTTCGATAAAACTTTATCTAAGCTTCTCAAAATCATACACCTTCCCTTAGATAGCTCACATGTGTGTCTAAACAATTTTAGAACTATGAAGAGGTATGCCGTAATCATACGCTCAATTGTTTAGACCTTTGCCATTTCTCACAAGTCCATGTTAGTGTGTCGGTTAACCACGCTCGCTCCACTAACGATTTTGAGAATGTAAATATCATAATTGCTATCTACTTAAAATCTACTTATTGAAAGTGTTTCCTCACCATCATTTTCATGAATCGGAGAGAACCTTATGACGCTTAGATTTTATGGTGTATGTGTTCCTATCCATGTGAATTTATCAAACCCATAATCATAAGACAAGGTTAGTGACAAATTCTAACTCATATGGACTGAAGTTGTTCAATCTTAATTTCTTGCCACCTGGCAGCATAAGGGCCTACCATCGCTTCCAGGTTGTTATGCAACCAATTGAGAACTCTCAGAACTCATATGCAAAGTCAACTTTAACTGGAATGGGCACAAAAATTGAAATATATCAACACGATAGGTCACAAACCTCAAGTCGTGTGCTAGTGTTCAATAATAGGTTTATTCTTGATTAGTTCTTAAAACTTGTCAAGATCTTTAAGACTCCCACTGACCTTTTGACATATATGATTCACTTTGTCAAGGAACATTACTTGACAAACAAATATTCAAGAGTTAGCGTGGATTCTAATCAAGAAAAACACTTAAGTGTCCTTAGTTGGTCTTTGTTTTATCCAAAACATCACAACTTACCAATTTCAAATGTACAAGAGTAGAAAAGTTTTACTCTACATTTGAAATTTTTTATAAACCTTCTTTAAGATATGTCACTCAGGTTACAATCTTGGAGTATGACTTTAAGAATTGTTTTGGAATGAAGTATGACTCGTCTTCTTGATTTAACCACTTCAACAATTCATGACTCCTCTTCTTAGCCATAAGAATGAACTAAGATGTCCTTAGAGGATCAATTGTGATATGGTTTCATAATCATTAAGATGATCATAAAACATGATACTAAAGTACTCTCCCATCCTTTCAGATCTGAGAAACTTTTATCTTTCTGCTTAATTTGATTCTTCTCATTCGTTCTGCCATATATTGAAACTTTTCTAATGTTTCAGGATTATACTTAAACTTGTAAGTATAACCATATTTACTAAACTTTAGTAAATCATGACGAATAGTCATGTCGATCTTTGTGGTGGACTTGACCAGTGCACAAGAATGTGTACTCGATCCCTTAGTCCTTCACTTGACTCACATATACATGTGAACAAGGAATTTGTAACATCCGGATTCCCAGGTATTATTTTGTTCTTTTTATTTTTGGGTGTTGTGAGGAGACTCGGCGAGTTGGGGTCTAAACTTGGCGAGTAGGATCACGGATGTTCACGCGGGTTCGCGTCTGGACTCGGCGAGTCCATGTTGTTTAATGAAACCCTAATTTTCAGGGTTTGTGACCTATTTAAAGGCCCTTATGGACGTCATTTGCGGCCATCAACCCCCAGAGAAAAACCCTAAGAGATCTAGAGCATTTGTGAGGAAGGAGAGGCCATTCTTGATCATTTTGTGGGTGTTTTTGCAAGAAGGAAGTGGTCAAGGAAAAAGGAGGCTGAAGGAGGTGCAATTTTGGTGGTTTTGAGTTCTTAGAGGCTGTATTGAGGTATTATTCTCGGACCTTCCTCAGTTTTGTTGTTGATTCCTTGTGTTAGGGTTTCCTAACCCTGTTAGAGGTTGATTTAGTAGAGCATTTGGTCCCTTCTCGAGTTTGTGTTCTGGATCTGGACCCAAAGAGGTCTAGAGGCCTTAACCATTGGAGCTTTATGAGTCACTTTGGGAGCCATGAGCTTGGAAGGTCATTTTTGGGGCTAAATCACCATTTTGGACCATTTACATGTTATATGAGTGCCAAGGTCCAAACTTTACGTGATTATCATGCTTGGGGAGGCCAGATCTATGATTGTATGGAACAGATCTTACCTCAGGAGTGGTATAGAGTTTGTGCATGGCATGAACTCGCGGAGTCCAAAGAACAAACTCGGCGAGTAGTATGAAGATTGCCCGTTAATCACTCAGTGAGTGGACTTGCCGAGTTGGGGTATAACTCAGTGAGTCAGGGAGAGTCAGGGGGGACTGAGTTCAAGTGGAACTCGATGAGTTGTTCTTGAGACTCGACGAGTTGAGTCGGGGTGGCCCCGCGATTCATGCTAGGTGGAACTCGTCGAGTCAGGGGATGAACTCGACGTGCCAAGTGAGGGATTAAGAGAGTCAGTGGACACATATGGACTCGCCGAGTCACCCTAGTGCACTCGACGAGTCCGGTCAAAGTTTGACCATTGACCTTGTTGACTTTTAGGGTTGAGTACAGTTGTATTTATGAGAGTATTTATTTTGTGTGATTAGGCGGAGGCTAGATCACATTTCTACCGAGTCAGATACTTACCGAGACAGCGATGTGAGTCCTCTCACTATACGTTACCTGGAGTGGTATATTGTGTGGACCAGAGGGTCTTATGTGTTATGTATGAGATTATGTGCTATGTGTTATGTGTATGTTGTATGATGTTATAGACCGGACTGAAGGGTCCAACGATACAGACCGGGCCGGAGGGCCCAACGAGCTATGACTGGACCAGAGGGTCCAACGAGCTACGGGACTGGAGGATCCCGCTGAGACACATCGACCGAAGGGTTGTATTATAGCCTCGAGTGGCGTATGTGTTGTATGTGGTATTTTGGGGAACTCACTAAGCATTTATTCTTACAGTTGTTGTGTGATGTGTTTCAGGTACCAGTGATGAGCGCGGGAAGGCGCCGACATGATTCGTACACACTTGTGGAGTTTATGTTTTGGATTCTGGGGAGATGTTTTTGTGATAATAACATTTGATACAATATGTTTTGATGTTATTTTATGAGTAAATGAATGTTTTAAAAATGAAAAAGTGTTTTGAAAATTTACGTTGTTACAGAATTAGTCTTAATTTTCCAAAGATGAAAATTCTCATTCATCATACAATACAACTTGCATGATTCCAAGTTTCTGTCCAATTGAAACTTGGGTGATGCGAATCTTTCCTTATTTGGTAAATTTAGTCACTACCACAAATGAAAGAATCAAATTCATATTTCCAATATTGCTAGAAACATACAAACATCAATTTATAATAAATGCCATTGCAAGGAGAGATAATAAAATAAAATCAAATTAGTTATTTATAAAATGCGGAAAAAACTTTTTCCTTAAAATGCAACTTTAAATGAAAACTACGCTATTACATATTTCCTAGCAATCTATCATAACTCCCAAGCAACAACTCAAAAATCCGATCTTTGAACCATGCGATCGAAATCCATCTTTGCGATCAGATTCAACATACTCTTCCTTTAAGTTTCCTTCCCTTTGCTTGATACTGCCAAACATCAAAATGCAAACTAGTCACATCATGTATTAAGAATCAACAATTAGAAACTTAACAGAGTTAGATAGTGTACTTACCTAAAGTAGAGTCAAACTTTTTGATTCTTCCTTCTATCAGATCTTTCAGGTATTCAAGGCAGCTTCGCGACCAATGCCCCTTCTCTTGACAATAAAAACATATAGACTCTTTGGGAATGGTACACGGGACTATCACAGACTTAGCCTTTCCCTTTACCTTTTGGTCAACCGGGTTGACCAAGGCCGATCCCTTTCCATTGGGAAGAGAAAACTTTTATGGACTCCCAATGTTACCATTGTCAATGTCCATTGAAGTTTGAGAAGTAGACCTTCCACCCAAATTTACTTTGCCAGTGCGCTAAAACATTGTTGATTCAACAGCAACAAACAAATAGGTAAGATCAATAAGGGTCATGTCGTGGTCTGTCACATAGTAGTCCTTAATGAACTCACTATATGACTCAGGAAGTGATTGAATACATTACTAGAAAACAACCCTTTAATGACGCGCAAACAATGACACTCGCCGATAGAGGACGCGCATTTGTGGGTGTACTAGAAAATAATGTCAGTTTTGCAAAATTTGAAGGATAGTAGACACGCATTTGTGCGTGCCCTATAATTAGTGTCAGAAAAGAAAAAAAGGAGATGTAGAGGGCGCCTTTTATAAAATGTGCGTCATGTAAGTATGCCGCTTTATAATTTTTTAATGAAACACGCCTTTTAGGCGGGAAATGATCGACCGACAAAAATCCCCAAAATTTTGGAAGACCCGCTCATTCTTTCCTCTCCACTTGCCGATGACCTTCATTTTCTCCCCTCCTTCTCTCTGTAAAACCTAGCAGCCGCCACCACCAGAAACATGGTTTTATGTTGGCTTCGTTCTGTGTTGTAAGAACGCGAGTTTGATCCTTCATTAATAGCTAAAGGGGGAAAATCCCCCAAAATTTTGAAGTACCCCGCTCACTCCTCTTCACCGCTACCATACTCCATCTACAACGACTCCCCACGTTTACAAACCCTATAATTCAAAATGATTTTCCATTCCACACGAGTGCTTTCCAGTCAACGACATGATCAGCCTCATCAGCAACCTCTGTCTCACCTCACCTCGTCAACGAGCTGAGGTTCACCTCTACACATATGCGACTACGACTCTTCAAATCACCCTAACCCCTACCCTTTGTCTCTATTCAGGAGCCAGTAATGGCGGCAAAGAAGATCGACAAGGAAGACCAACTGGTTCGATTTCTCCCTAAAAATGGTACTTCTCCTAAATCCGAGTTCACTCGTCACTCTTTGAGTTTGTTTTCTCCCTAATTGATGCATCCATTCTCATCTCGCCCCCTCCACCAGGTTTTCTCAAATCTCTCTCCTCTATAGATGAAGTTTGTCGGATATGTGAAGGGAGTAATCGAAGGAAACCCTAAAACTGGTACAAATCCAACTTCACTCTTCACTCTCTGATTTTTTTCATTCCATTACCTTTATGAGACTATCTTTCATTTCATTTGATTCTGTTTATTCCTTCTTCAGAATCTGTGATTGTTCTTTGTTTGAAGATACCTTCCTTTTTCTTAGCTCTTTTGATTTGACTGTTTGCAATTTCAGTCAATTGTTTCAATCTCTAAATACTAACTTCCTAAAAAAGTATATTTCATTTCACTGTTTCAATCTATAAATTGAACTCCAAGGTCAATCCCTTCTAATTTTGAGTGTCTGTAATAATCAAAAGGGCATCTCTAATTTTTCTAATCAGAGGAACTAGGGAATAGGGATAGAGTTTGCAAAAATCTTGGTATTCTAAATGCTAACTTCCTAAAAAAATATATTGTAGAGTAAGAAGAAGGTTCAGGTAATGAAAAGCAAATATGAACACTGAGTTTAAAATTACAAGCTTAAAAAACTTAATTTCATGTGAGAATTTACATATTTTTTGTTTTTTTTGTTTCCTTATGAAATAAACAGGTGGTTATGGCACAGTCTATAAGGTAAGAAGCAAAAAAGATGGAACAACATTTGCTGTTAAAAGTAAGGAGATGAATGTTATTTATTTGCTTAATCTGTTAATTTAATATTTTCTTGAAGTAATGCTGACCTGGAATTGTTGCATAACATTTTTGCAGATCCTCATGAAATTGCTAACGGAAACCATGTTTTTAATGAATTAAAAATGCTGGAGAGA
Source organism: Lactuca sativa (assembly GCF_002870075.4). NCBI lineage: Eukaryota > Viridiplantae > Streptophyta > Magnoliopsida > Asterales > Asteraceae > Lactuca > Lactuca sativa. Next base: position 148,655,252 of record NC_056624.2, read on the forward strand.
TTCTGGTAAGGATGTTTTATAAATATTACTCAAAACAATCTTCTCTGTTTCTGTTAATGATACATAATCCAATTATATTTCAGGGGTAAGAATTTTGTGATTAAATACGAAGGCTCATTCAAAGGTTAGCACTAGGAAATAAACTTTAAAGGTTAGGATCTATTTTCCTTTTAATTTTGTTAATCCAAATTTCAATTGAAGTCGGTTAAATTGGAAATTTAACCAGCCTAATCGTAGATTAGAGCGGTAGGAGTGGAGTGCTGCTAATTGATCAAATTTGCTTTTACTCAAAACAGTCTTCTCTGTTTACTGTATGTGGTTGAATATTTCTGGTGTCACTATTTTTTTTGCTTCCATTAGTAAGTTTTATTTAGTATTTAATATGAACTAACTAGTTCTCTAGCATCATCTTGTTTAGTCTACTAGTTTTAGAGCCATAGTTGTGTTTTAGGGGTATTTTTGTAATTGTTACATATTTTCTTGGAATTGTTACTTGTTTGTAAGAAAATTACATTATATGCTGAGAATTTTTAGCTTCTAATATTTATTTTTGGTACATGGGGTAACAATTTCAGCCATCATAATTGATAAGGTTATAATTATTGGGTTTATGCTTTCTAATGATCCTCATGTATAATTCTCTAACCAACTGATAGTACTAAATTTATAAGGTGAAATGTTTGAACAAATTTGTTAAAACTCTAGCATTTATGTTATTCGAATCATTTTTTGTTTATTATTTGTTATCCTTTAATAAAATTTATGGTCTTCATGTTAAATGGATTTGTATTCAAAAGTTCTACTAAGGTATGGACAAGTTGGTGGACAAGTTTCTTTCAGGTAAATTTATTTATGTTCTATTCTTTATGTGAATAATAATACTTAAGAAGATTTCCTAAATTGAGTTTGGAAAATTGACTGCTAACATTTCATAAATAAGCAACTCTTTTAATTGTTGTATGTAAATTTGTAATTCCTTACAAACATTATGGCAGTGGCTTTATACTTGTTGTCAACTTTACTAGCAGTAGTGAATCGAGAACTCTAATTGGCTTATTGTAAGATTCTTCCTATGGCGGTCACATGTATATTATAGATATAATCTTTATTATTGAAGTTCCATTTTTACCATTTTACCCACAACATCATCTATTTCATCTCTCTTGTGTCTAATTATCTGCAATCAAGAATCTATGTGGGGAGGGGAATGCATGAAAGTTAGTTTGCCCTTATAAAGTAGTAAAATGATTGTTTTACCTTTGTCTCTAGAGTAAATCAAAATTTATCAATAAGAAAATGTTTCTCAAGATATTCAACAAATAAAACATTGTGGGTGCTTAGTGATGGAATCAACTTATTTAACAAACTAAGTAAACAAAGAGGTGGTGGTATGTAGTATTATGGTGGAGTGAAAAAAATTCCTTTTTGTTTGCGATAAAGGAATGGAATAGAGCATTCCATTCTATGATTTTCCTTTTCAATTGGCCATATGATATATAAATCCAATCAATAGAGGGGTATACCCTCATTGTATGTAAAATGTGTTTTTTTAAAAGATTTGAGTGTTTTTGTATATCACTTGGTATGATCAAGCAGTTTAACATCAATACACAAGACAACACTTGGAAAGTACAAGTTTTTTTTTGTCATTGTTTCTCATAATTTGTGTTTTTTGTATGATGGTTGACAATTATGGTTATGTTTTCACACAGATCCTGTTTGATGATGATGTGATGGTGGTTCCTGATTTGGTGAAAGTCATGTATCTTAATCCCTTTACATGTTCCATTAGTTAGAGAAATTATTTGTATACACTATTTTTTGTATAAAGAGATTATGGAATGTGATTCAGTTTAAAATTTAATACATTTATCGTATGAAATGAATTTTTTTCTTATTATTTGTATATGATTTTATTTTTTGTATATGGTATTTTATTTTCTATTATGATACATGAAATGCAAATTTAATTTGAAAACTAGTAAATCTATAAATATATTTTTTTTCAAAATAAAAATTGTGATACGCAAAAATGTGTGTCATCTTCATATATGACATGGCCTTTCTTGACAGCGGCTTTAATGATACCCATTGCGTGTCATAAATGCGCGTCGTAAATGCGCGTCGTCTCTCGTTATGACAGGGCCTTCCTTGACGCGCATTTGCGCGTCGTCTGAGCGTTTTACGACACGCAATGAGCGTCGTAAAAGGCCTTTTTTCTAGTAGTGATAACCCAATCAACATCCAACTTCCTTGAGACTTCGACACCTAACACTCTCAGTCTGTCAATATGTGACTTCATCTCCAAGACATGAGTACACACAGGCCTTCTATCTTCATGTTTCATTGCAAGTAGGGCTTGAGTGACCTTGAATTTTTCAAGTCTTCGAGCTTGTGGGTCAGGGAGAATAATTGGAGGAGGTGGAGGAAGAGAAGTATGATTTCCATGATCCAATCATGGGACATCATCTTCATTAGGAAAGCTTGTTCCAAGAGATTTGGGAAGATCATAGTTGTCTGATCTAGACATCTACAATGGGAGAAATTCAAATTAGTTGATTTAAGTCCTTAATATAACACCCAATATGAAATATTAAGGCAAGGACCCAACACAATATTTTATAACTTGGAAGAGGGATGTCGTAATCCAAGTTATAAAATATTTGAAGGTAGGCGAATGACGATTCACCAATTTTCACCATGAAAAACGAAATAGGTATTAGGTTTTAATTGGATTGAAACTCCTAGAACTTTTGAGATTCATGGAACTTTTCAATGGCATGTTTAAATCTCGATTGTGCCCTCTCAAGTTTGTGACTGGGATGCCGAGGATCACAAACAAGGTGTGAATAACGAACCAAATTAACTTGGTACCCTTAGCCTTATAACCTAATCGATGTGTCGGTTAACCACACGCGCTCCACCAATATATGATAAACATTAAGTTACCATTTGCCACTCTTACTAGTCCATGTTAGTGTGTCGGTTAACCACACACGCTCCACCAACGACTTGGTAAGGTACAAAGTGTAATTTCATGGGTTCGCACCAAATTCACATTTTCCTAAGTAACTAAGATTGGGAATTTATAAGCGTTTAGTTACTTTATATTAATCATTATACTTTTAATGCAGGGAGAATTAGAGTCATATCCTACCCATTTGGCTAATGATCCCCCACCAGTCAAGGAAGCGGTGGGGTGAGAGTGGACAGCTATTAAACTGCCATTTTATAGGCAATAACCTGATACCCGGACCCCTTATAGACCGACTTCGTTAATGAGACCTACTAACGGTAATATTGACTTTTACTCTTATACATATATAAATATTAAACCTATAATATTATAACAGTATAAGGGTTGAACTTTAAACTATTTAAAATTCTAGGGTTTGGAACTAAAGTATTCAAAAGTGTAATTTTACAAATTCCAAAACTTGAGGACAAGTTTTGAACAATTCAAAAAAAAACTTTTGGAATCTATAACATATGAGTTTAATATGACTTTTAATGGCAAGACTCTTAAAAATCCATAACTTGAGGACAAGTTATGGATGTCATAAAACAATTTATGGGAAAAAAAACTCTTCAAAACCATACCTCATGACTTTTAAAGACTCATACTTTTGGTTTTCCATAACTTGAGGACAAGTTATGAAATCCATTAAAGGCCATTTAGATAATCTAAAAAACAAACAAACAAGTCAAGAAAAACTATGATCTAAATTAAATTAATATGAACAAGACAATTCAAATGAAACAATTTTGATGTAATTAGCCTAACCATTAAACTAGTACAAAACATGAAATTTTGACAATTATCTTTTGAATTGGATTATAATCATCATTACCACATCAAAAACAGGTTTATAAGTTCAAAAATAGCTTAGGTCAATGATTCTAGTCCAATTCCAGCCTTAAAAGTCGAAAATCAGCACTTTGGGACTCCAACTCGTCGAGTGTATGAACAAAATCGGCGAGTTGGTCAGATTTTGCCTTGGACTCGGCGAGTGCAGTTTTCAGAAAGCCATTTTTACGATTTTTTTTCAACAATTACGTCAAGTATAATTGAAAACCAAGCCTAGTCTTTGATACCACTGAAGGGTTTTGAGCATTCTAACACTCCTATGGTGTGTATGCAACCCTATGTGCCTTGGATCTATGTTTTCACTATTATACATGCAAATATACAAAATTCCAAAGCATCATCCTAACCATATTATGGAGCAACTATGCTACAAAAGTCTAGTTAGATGACATACCTTTTGATGGAGCTTGAAGTGTTGAACCTTTAAGAGCTTAGCCCCAATAGTGTAGAAGCCTCAAATGGAATCACAAAAACACCACCAACAAATGGAATAACTTGATAAGAAGTTTACTTTGGTTCTCCCTATGAAATCGGCCCTTTCCCTCACTTTGTGTATCTACTAGTGTCATTTCATGAACCATGGGATCCTTTATATAGTGTGGCTCATTAGGGTTACACCATGTAAACCCTAATGTGCATGACTTTCTGTTTCCTTCATGATCCATGGGTTTTAACCTCCATGGAGTATCCATGGGTTACCACATGGGTTAAGCCCAACATGAAGGACAATGGATCACAAGCCCACATATATAAGAATGAATGATTCACATAATCAATCCCCATATATTTAATTAGTCTCGTTTGATCACAAATATAATTCCAAATTAATTCTTGATCAATACTAATTAAATAATACAATTTCATATTAATATATTAGAACTTATAATATATTAATATAAATCATAAATACCTTTTCTCACTTGTCTATCCAAGTGTTCTGCCATGCAACCCAAATGGACCATGCTACTCTTGGGTCGAGTACGTACCAATAATAGTTACGGGCTTAGACATTTAATCAAACAACAACAACTACCACTCCAACATTGGTGCCCCACCTTTTGAGCTCTTGTATGGTCAGAGTTGTCGTACTCTGGTATGTTGGGGAGAGGTTGGTTACAGGGTCATGGGAAGGACCGAATTAGTCCTTCAGACCATGGAGCTTATTTAGTCGGCAGAAGAGTATGCCGACCGACACTGATCAGAGTTGGAAATTTAGGTTGACGATATGGTTTTATTGAAGGTCTAACCCTGGAAGGGTTTGATACACTTCAGGATGAGGGGGAAATTATGTCCCCGGTATATTGGACAATTCCGTGTGATAGTTAGGGTGGGCGGGGTGGCCTACCGGTTGGATTTGTCGAGTGAGCTCAATCAAATATACACAACACTTTCCATATCTCTCAGTTGCGGAAGTGTGTGGTGGACGATGAGGAAGTGGTGCCTTTGGATGATATTCAGGTCGTTGAGCACCTGAATTATATTGAAAGGGCGGTGGCTATATTGGAGATAAAGATAAAGGTCCTGTGTAACAAGGAGATAATTTTGGTGAAGGTTCAGTGGCAGCATCGGAGGGGATCCGAGTGGACCTGGGAGTCAGAGGTTGAGATTGCCAGAGCGTTACCCAGAGTTTTTTTACTGCAACAAACTTCGAGGAAGAAGTCCAAGTCAAGTGGAGGAGAATTGTAACATCTTGTTTTGAGGTACTTTCATTTTTACCCTTATATTGAGATTAATTCATTTTGGTCCTTATAATGTAAGATTTTTGGTTGGGAGCGGCTGATATTGCCACTTTTGGATTATAGGGGCGGAGTCACGTACGTTGGATGTACGTTTTGTGTACATGAGTCATACGAGGTGAAGTCCCAAACACTAATACTTAGGGTTTGGACCCTATTTATTCATCATTAACTCTCAACCTTGGCTCTTTTCATCAGCCTCCATCCTCTCAAAACGTCCTTGTAACCCTAATCCACCTTATAAGCATTTCTAAGCTTGAGTTTGTGTGTCTTTGTTCCTTTGAAGGAGAAGGAAGGAAGTAGAGACCATCTTGGAGGAGTGAAGATCTTTAGATCCATAATCACACCATCATTTGGCATCACTTGGAGGTATAAAGTTTTGAACTTGGTGAAGTTTTGCTTAGATCTTGTTTTGGGCTTGATTTTAGGTTCTTTTTGTCCCAAATATGGTGGTTCTTTAGTGTAGCATGTTCTTGGCCTAATAAGTCATCCTTTCAGACGTTAAGAGGGGTCTTAAGTTATAAAAATGTGGTCTTGTTGGTTAGTTTTTCTCCATGCACTCTTTAGAAGGTCTTAATGCATTAAGATGTTGTACTTTGGGGTATTGGGAACTTAATGGACATGCAAGGTCATAAATTTGGAAACTTTATGACTCTTGAGGATATTTTAGCCTTGGATCTATAATTGTAAGCATTAAGTCGAAGAGTTAAGGGCTGAATAGATTAAGAAGTGGGCAGCTGCGTACGTTGGGCATACCGTAGGGTTCACTGCATGTATGTAGATATGGCCCCGATGGCTTAGACATTTGTACGCCCCGCGGACCTCCGGAGTATGACCCGCATACGAGGCCAAAGTTAACTTGGTTGTGTTGTCTCTTTGACTCTGACCAAGTTTGACCTAAGGGTATTTTGGGTATTTTGGATGGTGTTTGAGAATTGGCCATTTGGATGAATAGGTGACAGTTAGAGCTGAGATCGGAGTCGGGACCTCATCAGCTATTGTTCAGACTGTGAGGTGATTTTCCTCACTACACTTATGGGTTGAAGGCACCAAGTTTGTCCCATTGGATTGGATATCCTGCTTTGTGATAGAATGTCGTTATGTTGTAGTGATTAGTTAGATTTGAGCCCTGGTATATAGGATATGAGTATGCAGTAGTCATCTGTAGATATGTCTGATAGCTTGTTGGCCGGTTAAATGTTTATTTATTATATGTGCACATATTTTGGTTTGTGGTTGAGGCTTTACTGTTATGTACGTGAGCCAATAGACAAGGGGCATTCCAACCCAATGGTTGATTGGGCCTAAGGGTATTCCATCCTGAGGATGACTGGACCCATTGTATATTGGCGTTTCAACCTGGGGTATTCCATCTTGAGGATGACTGGACCCAAATGTTGACTGGGCCTGGGGTATTCAAACCCGATGGTTTATTGGACCCGACATTTCTGTTTGTATATGTTATCTATTTGTATGGTGGTACTTTGGGAGAACTCATTAAGCTTTGGCTTATGATTTTAGTTATTGTTTCAGGTACTTATGATGATCGCGGGAAGGCGAAGGCTTGACCGTACACATCCTCTGATTTATGGATTTCTGATTTTGGGATAATCTGATATTGATAAACAATTTGGGAACAATGATTTGTAAACATTTTTTGACTATGGGTGTTTTTGAAAGTTTAAATTTGTTGTGATTTTTGATTCGTTATAGGTGGATGGTTTCTTGGAGGGTAATTTAGGGTTTCTAGAATATCCTTTATAGATAATTAAGGAGTAGATAATCACCAAATTTAAACTCTTAATATAATATTCAAATTAGGGTTATCTATGGTTTCCTAAATCAACTATATAAAGACCCCTTGGGATCTAATTTTCGTCTATCCCATTCTCACAAAGCAAAGCCGAAAACTTCATCTCCTCTCTCCTCTCTCTTTAAGCCTTCTTGATGCTAGGGTTGGGTGTGAACCATCATAGGCACGAGATTTCTGGTGCTATCTTCCAAGTGACTTCAAGAAGGATTTTATTTTATTATCAACCAATATATTCAAAAGTATGTTTCATTAAAACCTTTTATGAATTTTCAAAAATCCTAGTGTTCTTGTAGGGTTCTTGACATTCAGTTGATTATTTCATTTAATAGTGAAAACATAGATCCTTTAGGGTGCATGTGAACTTAGGGTTTATGTTTTTCCGCCAAAAATTAAATTTTTTGTAACATGTAAAACCCATAAAAAACCAAAATTTACAATATATTTTTTAGTTACTATTTATACTCACAAAAGAATATTAAAGGTATGTGATGAATGATCATTTTAATATTGCATAACTACACTCATAAAAATCATAATAATTTTTATTATATGCTAACTAATTATGGAGAGTAAAGGAAGAATACAGGGAGTCCAATAGTCATTCGCTAAATAATAATTAATAACACCCCCCCCCCCTTGAACGATGATCGTATCATGTCTCGTTAAAACTTTAATTGTTAAAACCTCATGGGGGAAAAACCCTTATTAAGGAAAAGAGTACATGAATAATAATAATAGACACTGGATAAATTTGCCTTGTTAAAAACCTTGTTGAAACGTCCCAAAAATAACAAAGAGATTTTTCAATTTTAAAATAAAATAACCAATTAAAATTTTGCTTCAAAACCATTGAGTAACCTTTGTTTGATTGAAACCTAACATTATCAGAGTTAAATTTACAAAATTGTGGCACGAACATCTTCGATGCGTGTGTACAGTCCCGCTGAGCTCTTCTTACGAATGACCTTCAAATTTTTTAATCCACAACTATAAGCATAAAGCTTAGTGAGTTCCTTAGTATACCAAATATTTCATCATACATACAATGCATCCACATAAAGTATTCGACTCTAGCACCGACCAACCAAATCTCCTATCCACATAAACATACGTTACAATCATACATGAAATAATGGGTCTGCACCAACCCATGGTGAATTCTATGAGCCAAATCATAGTCTTACAATCACATCTTACCATGGGACAAATCATGGTCTTTCCTTGCAATGTTGAGGTCCAAATCCCGGTCTTACATACAACTGTCAGGGGCCAGATCCTGGTCTTTCATATAATTTCCAGGGGCCAGATTGTAACACCCGTAAGATATGACTAGATGATTTAAAAATAATAGTATAATTATTCATCATAACGATAAACAAATGTTATTGATAGAAGATTATTTAGAACAGGTAACCTAAACGAAAGTCGTAGGAAGGTCACGACGTGGCGAAGGGTAGCCATAATGTGAAGAAGTTAAAAATCGCAACTCTCTTGTCTTGACATTGTCACGACGTAGCCAAGGAGGTCCATGGCATGGCAATGTCCTTCTGGATTGACTGTTTGACCTTGCATCCAAGGAAGGCCACGACATGGCGTTGACTTTTACCAAGATTGATCATTGAATTTTTGACCAGTTTGACTTAGGGTCAAACTTGAAGGATTTGGGATGTTGACCAAGTTTCTACCATTTTTTGGTGCTACTAGGTTCGTAGGAGCAATCAGTGCAGAAAGGGAAGTGTGTCGTAGTGTTTATGGGTTCTTCATTTCTGGTGAGTTTTTCTCACTGTACCCGTGGGTCGAAGGAACCAACGTCGACCCACTAGTTTTTGTTATTATTTAGTAGAAGGATGCCCTAGGGGTTATATGTAGTCACGTAGGATAGACTGAACTATTAATCTAGGCTTTCTTGCATGTTCCTTTTTTGGTTGTGGCTCTAGAGTAGGATCATCTGTCCGGTGTCTATATCACCTATGGATACATATGGCTATGCATACCTTGGAGATTTTGGTTATATGTCCTTGTATATAGAATGTTGTTGTGATGTAGTGAGTTGTTTGATATATATATATATATATATATATATATATATATATATATATATATATATATATATATATATATATATATCCCTGTGTGTTAGGATACAGTAGTAGTGGTATGCTGGTTAGAGTAGCAATATGCTAGTATTGTCTAGTGGAATGCCCTAGGGGATGTATGTATCCATCTAGGATAGTCTGAGAACTCTTGATCTAGGCTTTCTTGCCTATTCTTTGTTGTGTTATTGCTCAAGAGTAGGATCATTTATTAGGGTAGCGATCTCACCTCTGGTTCTTTATGGTTATGCATTCCATGGTCTAACGACCCGATTTTAAAAAGAAATTTTTTCACTTTTGAGTTAATCAAAACAATCTCATAAACCACAGATTCCCAAACATATGTTTTCAAATTAACATTCATTACATCTTTGTTTTCCTTTTTTAAAACATCAGAGGGTCCATATTATATTAAAAAGAGAGATGGAGTGCGCGTCACGTCATCATGTCGGGCCCTTGCCCTTGGGCTCAGAAGTACCTGAAACAAATCAACAACTTGTAAGCGAAATGCTTAGTGAGTTTCCCAGAGCATACCACACATAATCACATACACATATCCTATTAGCTAATTAAAGATATAAACATGCCACGAAAACCATGCAATACAATCAGCAAGAATGCCATGGGCTACCCCACATGGCCTTTACCTAGGATTGTCATGGGCTACCCCACATGGCCTTACATCCAATGCCATGGGCTACCCCACATGGTCTTATATCCAATGCCATGGGCTCCCCTCGGGGTCTTCCATACCATCAAAATATCACATTACATATCAATTCATAAATTAATAACACACATACAACACATACACATAATGGGCCGACCTTGGTGCTGTAGACCCATAGGTATGGTGAGAAGACTCACCTTCGTCCGATGAATACAAATACTACCCTCTTAGTAATTCGCAGCCTGTCGAGCTGAACAACAACAATGATAATACAATCAATGATAGGGCCTTAAATTACCCAAGTAAATGCCCAATCTTCGAAGTCTACCCCCAAGGCCCAATTACCCTTTTCTTGCAAATGGGCCCCAAAGTCCAAGTCCAATATCCTTAATGGGCCCCCTAGACCAATAAGGCCCAACCGATAAGTCCATGGCCCAATCAGATGAAAAGGCCCATAACTTACAAAATCCAATCAAGCCCAACAACAAGATGAGGCCCAAAGGCCCAAAACAGCTTAGGGCCCAACCGGGCTGCGTACGCCCAGCGTACCTCCCTGGTACGCGCAACGTACTGAGGGTCTAAGGACTACGCACTGCGTATAGATAGTTACGCCCAACGTACAACTATTTTAAGCACTTTTCCCATTAAGTGCTTAATGCTCGAATCCCTCACGACCAAAAGTTAGATCTAAGTCTGAAAAGATGTCCTAAGGCATAAAGTTGGCAACTTTATGCCCTTGCATGTCTCATACACACCCAACCACTCCATTAAGATCTTTCCAAGGACTTTTACCCATGCATGAGGTCAGATCTCTCATCAAGCTTCCATTTTTATACTCCTAAATGACTAGGGGACCTCAGATCTGACTTTCATATCAAGAGGGAAGGCTTAACCCAACAAAAGAGGTCCAAAGTTCATAAAAGGGACAAACCACCAAAACCCTAGCTAGATCTAAAGATTAGAAAGGAAAGATGCAAGCTTTTTACCTCCAGAAGCCTTACAAGATGCTTTTGATGCAGGATCTTGAAGCACTCACTTGATCCAAGCTTGCTTGACCACCCCTTCTTCTTGAAATACACAAAAAAAAAGGCCACAAATGCACACTTTAAGGCTTAAGAATGATCTCACAAGGTTTCCAGGAGTATATGGACGTTCTAAGGCTGTGGAGGCTCTCTAGGGTTTAGTCCAAGGAACTTATGGTTGTTTAAATAGGCCTCATGTCCGGATAATTAGGGTTTTGTGATCTTTGGCGCGTACGCCCCGCGTAACTCAAGGTATGCCCAGCGTACCTTGATTCCTCCGCGACCACAACCATGCAGTACGCTAAGCGTACACTTAAGTACGCCGAGCGTACTTAAGGGACCATTTATGCAAATATTAATATTCCTTAGGGTTTTAAGACGTACCATAATTTTGGATGTTACACATAGAGAGTTGCGATAGTGGAGCAATGTGTTGTGAAGGGTCTTGTAGGCAGGAGTGAGTTGTATGATTGCTAGTTGCATGTATTTATATGCATACTTGACCTCTTGTTTGTTTATATGTAGACATATTGTAGCGGTTGAGGTTGAGGCAGTCTTGTTGTGTGTTGTAGGCCAAGAGACTAGGTGCGGGTCAGCTGTAAGTCATAGGCACAGAGGCTCGTGAAGAGCGGTTAGGTTGAGGCGGTAGGCCAACATATTAAGGATAATCCAATCCGATGACTGTGGAACCAGTATGCATGCTCGTATATCTTATGTTGTGTGCAATATTTTTAGGGAAACTCACTAAGCTTTGTACTTACCTAGTTGTTTATGTTTTTAGGTTCTATCGATGATCGTAGGAAGGCGAAGGCGTGACTGTACACACTCATTAGCAACATTGAGGATTCCGTGTTTATTATATTACTCTGATTTTCGACAAATGTAATTTGGAATAAATGGTTTTCTTAAAATGGATTTATAATTGAAAAGTTTTACTTTAATAAAAATGAAATTTTTTTATTGTGAAAGTGGGATGTTACATCCAAGGCAATTTCTGCAATTCACCACCATTTTCTTCAACTTCTTGCTTAATCTTCATCAAAGTTATGATCTTTATGCTTAACTTTACTTGGTATTGCTTATACTTAGTTGATTGAAAAGTATTTGGTCCATTTTTCATAAAGTATAGGGTTTGCTAAATTGGGGCTTAATTCAGTCTTTAAAATTTTGAAATAGTCTATAATTCGTGCTTAATATGTTAATAGACTACTTACAAAGTAAAACCTTTAAGTTGTGTGAACAGATTCAACATAAAATGGAACCGATTTTTTGAACCTGTTCATCGCCACAACGTGGAAGTGTTGTTACCACGCCGTGGAAACTGGACGAGCAATATGTTTTTTCTTTTTGTCATTTGATAATTTGGGATGTTTTGGATGCGTTTTGGTTGATGTATTTTACATGAGATAGCACTCCGTAGACGTCCCACACAACATCCCTAGCACCAAGGTCCTCAAGAGGACCCAAATGCATCCACACTTCATGAGTTATACCACTTTCCTCAAAACACCAAACCAAAAAAAAGTTTTCACCACAACGAACGCTGCCACACCCACCGATATCCTTGTTACCGTCACCAACCTCCATATTCGTATAAGAATAGTCACTTGAGAATAGACATATACTTATTCATATATGAATATATATATATATATATATATATATATATATATATATATATATATATATATATATATATATATATATATATATATATATATATATTCATTTGCGAATATAAAGATAAGTATATTCTCGCGTTTACCATCCCCACTACCGCAACCGCTACCACCATCACCGCAACCATCAATGCCACAACCACCGCAACCCCTACCATTGTCACCACATCCATCACCAACCGTCATATTCATATACGAATAATCACTTGAGAACAGACACATACTTATATATTCATATATGAATATATTTATTCATATATGAATAAGTATATACTTATTCATATATGAATTTTCGTCATCCCAGTATGCAGTATGCTGGAGCGCTTAAACGACATATTTGAAATATGTTGCCCAGATTTGCTCTTGCGCTCTCGATTTCATAATTGTTCTCATTTGAATCTCCTTACACACACTCATATATATATATATATATATATATATATATATATATATATATATATATATATATTCATTCATTCATTTGCGAATATAAAGATAAGTATATTCTCGCGTTTACCATCCCCACTACCGCAACCGCTACCACCATCACCGCAACCATCAATGCCACAACCACCGCAACCCCTATCATTGCTACCACATCCATCACCAACCGTCATATTCATATACGAATAATCACTTGAGAACAGACACATACTTATATATTCATATACGAATATATTTATTCATATATGAATAAATATATACTTATTCATATATGAATTTTCGTCATCCCAGTATGCAGTATGTTGGAGCGCTTAAACGACAGATTTGAAATATGTTGCCCAGATTTGCTCTTACGCTCTCGATTTCATAATTGTTCTCATTTGAATCGCCTTACAGACACTCATATATATATATATATATATATATATATATATATATATATATATATATATACACTAGACAAATTCTCACGCGTTGCGCGACAAAAATTAAAAATATATTGTTAAAATATTGAAAAATATATGTTTAAAAGGGTTATGTTATTGACATTAACTTTGATATAATATTTTTACACTAATTTATATATATATATATATATATATATATATATATATATATATATATATATATATATAATCTCTATTATTTTGAACAATAATATTCATTGACATCAACCCACATTCCTTGTTAATAAAAATACATATAATTATCTATTTAGTATTATTTTTAATTATTATTATTATTATTATTGATTAATTATATTTTCACTTATACGATTATTTTTTAATTTCAATAATGATGTTCATTTAAAATACAATTTATTTATAGTTAAATGTAATTTATAATTTGATTTTATTATCATTTAAAATTGTTATTCATTAATTTTAAACCACTCATTATTAATAGTAAGTTAAAGAAGAGTTTTAAGAAACACTTAATATTATTATTAAAATGGGAAACATGCACTAAATAATAAAGTGATAAGTCAAACAATTTGCATTTCAAAAGAGACTTGCATTGATAATATGACATATCCATGTAATTTGATTTTATTATTTATAATTATTGCTTATTAATTTTAAAATCACTTGTTATTATTAATAAGTGAAAGAAACTTTTAAAAAACACTTATTATTATAATTAAAATGTTAAACATATATTAAAATATAAAGTGATAAGATAGACAATTTATATTTTTAAAAAGGCTTACATGGATAATATGGATAATATGACATATCCATGATTTTTAATTAATTATTGTTTTAAAGAAACATAAACATACAAACATGTATACAATAAGTAATTAAATATTATATATATCACCTTCCATAACATATTATCGATAACATGAATCTAATCTAATTTACATTAAAATTTCAACCACAACATACAATGATATTTTTAAAAGAATACTTAAATCAAGAAAATATAAAAAAGAATTAGTATATAACAAACTTACAAATTGAAAACTTCAACATAATAACATGGCTAGAAAATTGTTCAAAGCCCTCAAACCAACAAAAAAAAAATTAAACTTGTTTTCTTTGTGAATTTTGTATGTGATTTGTATTTGTGTGTCTACTAAAAAAGATTGACCTTTTTATAATAGAGTATCCATTAGTTGTTTATTAAATATATTATATATATTATACAACCTTTAAATTGTTAATAATTATTAAGAGACTTTCGAGTGGTATTCATTAAAATAAGAGGTTTCAAATGCATGAAGTGTTTGCAAATTTTTATGGGGGTTTCAAATGCATGAGGTTCAAGAAAAAAATGCTAGTTTTATAAGTATATATATATATATATATATATATATATATATATATATATATATATATATATATATATATATATATATTACGCTTAGATGTATTGTATTGTAATATTTTCAATTTCGAACAATGTATTATAATTATTTAAATATTATATATATATATATATATATATATATATATATATATATATATATATATATTACGCTTAGATGTATTGTATTGTAATATTTTCAATTTCAAACAATGTATTATAATTATTTAAATATTATTGTCTAGTAGTTTTTTATTAAAATGAATGTGTGTTAAAGAAAGCAACTAATTATATGAGAGGGTATTATAGAACAATTTAGAGTATGTTGAGCACAACCGAAATCTCAAACTAGAAAACCGATAAAATTGAAACCAAAAACCCAAGTTTGGGTTCGATCTTGGTTTTTGGTTTCAGTTTTATCGTTGTTTGGTTTGTCATTTCGGTTGTGCTCAACCCTACTCTAAATTGTTCTATAATACCCTCTCCTATAATTAATTGCTTTCTTAACACATTAATTTTAATTAAGAAAAACTACTAGTCAATATATTTTTTAAATAATTAAAATACATTGATTGAAATTAAAAACGGGTTTAAATTTTCTAAACCGACGTTTGGATTTTTGCACATTAAAAACCGACTAATTGAAACTGAATCGACCCAATTGTTTTAAATCCGAACATATACCGGCCCAAATGAACGAGTTTAAACCTATCAACTAGTTTTAGCTTTTAATATTTTTTTAGTTTCTTTAAACTAATTGTCTTTTGAACTAAGTTTAAACTACTTGGGTGATTTTAGTGATTGTTTGGTGTTAAATTTGATTGAATTTACTCTATTTAAAATTGTTGGAAAATAAATTAAAACTCTAAACTTATCAACCCATTTGTTGAACAGAAAAAAACAACCGAAACCATCCAAAAACCGCACCCAATAGATTTCAAAATCCAAGAACTGAATCACTTATCGATTTGGGTTCGGTTTTACCACCATGTTCATTCTTTTGATAAATGATTACAAGTCATTCAAATTTATAAAAAGGCTATTAGAAGAAATTAACTATTAAAAAGGTTAACTAATGATTAAAATTAATAAAAAGATATGAAAAAAATCCTAAGTTATAACATACATCAACTATTGAAAATGATTAAAATGAACTATTAGTTTGGTTCCATTCGACAGCTCATCAAAATTACAAATCAAGGCACTTGGCAAAAAAAATCCAAGTGGAACTGATTATTTTATTTGTTCTCAAAGCAACAAAACCAACCAATTGGATCTTAATTTATGATTTCACTATTTGACCTTGTATAAATATTTTATAAAATATAATTAGAAGAAAGATTTGATTTGATTTTAACTGTAATTTTTAATCGTAAAGTCAAATACATGCACCATTGATCTCGTATTTCTCCGAGGAGTATTATCAAGAATTTTAAAAGGTAGGGGATGTATACAATGATTGTACACACTAGACACTAACAAATAATCAAAACCTTTCAAGACTTGGGTGGTCATCTCCCCAAATAAAATAAAAGAAAAACAAGTCATAACTTGACTTTAATATCTAATTTCTGAATTTTAGATTAGGCTGTTCTATTTTTTTATTATTTTTCTATTAGGAGTTATCTTCTAAGTTTTAAATTTATATATACCATGTTTTCGGTAAAATTAGTTGTAGTTGGAAGTTAGTAGTTGATAGTTGATAACTATAGATTTTATTTGTATATAAGTGTTTGATAAAAGTAATTGAAAACTTTTAAAACATGTAAAATTGCATAAAATAACTCATCTATAACACATCATTGATTGAAAAAAAAGCATAATTAAGTCGATTTTATTTGAATAAGTTTTTAGATTTTAAGTTTTTTGTTTTAGGTAAAAGGTAAAAGCTCATTCTGCCAACAATTATTCTTTTTGGAGTATTTTTTAAAAGTTAAAATATAAAAGGTCTTAAAAAATACATGTCAAACATGCCCTTATATAGATTCTAATTATGTTGTAAAAAAGATTATTTATTAAAAACATAATGATCATTTTTAGTTTTTGTTAGGTACATATTTGTATAGATTGGATGGTGCAAAGGATATACAATTTGAAGATATGTTGATATTTCTGAAGACTAATATTGAAGATATATGTTACTGCTCTACCAAACACTAAACTTGAGATGTTAAAGACTTAAAACCATATCCAAGCTACCTTAGTTGATCAGATCTGGAACTAATCTCTGAAGCTATCATGTTTCTGTTGATTCTGAAGATATCCCTTGATGATCTGAACTGAAGACATGTTGATGAAATATTTGGCCTTGATGGAGTTATCAACATGTGAACCACCTAAACACACTGATAGTATTATCTGAAGACCTGATCCGTTGGAACTGATGACTGATTAGTGTGCCCACACACTAAAGTTCTTACACCGATGACAGGCTGATAATATGATACATTGATAACTTGATACACTGATGGTTATACATTATCTATTGAAGCTAAAACTAGTTGAGCTGAAGTCGAAGCTAACAAGGGGATGATTTCCTGACGTTGATACTCTAATCAACAGATGACGTGTTGGTGCTGATGTCCGAATCTGGAGCAAATCAAAATTACTTGGTGAAGAAGTATTCTTAAGATTGATCAGATCTGTTCCTTAAATACCAAATCTGCATTTATCTTAGAAGATTCAATCCCATCAAATCAGGGATTTGATTTTATTAGAAGATCTGGAAAGTCTACAGAAATTTTTATCTCTAATCTTTATTACAATCAGTTAGGTTAGACTAGTGATTTATACTAGTTGCTCTCATTAGTTGAGAGTTGATGATTTGTATTGTATTTCTAAGTGAGAGAGTTTCTGTAAAGACATCTGAGAGTTCGTGGTGAGTTCTTAGAGAGATTAATAATATTTGTTATTTCTAAATCATTGTGCTTAAAATAAATCACGACAAATAAAATTGATTTTTATTTGTCAAATACTTGTGTTATTATTCCACGTTTCTATTAGATTCATACACGAGTGTTAGGGTTTGGTACATTCAGTTTCTAATGTGAGTTGGCTAGGAAAATGTGATCGTAATGAAACATATTTGACAATAAATGAAGCCCAACCTCCACAATTCACGGATGATTCGTTGATACACATATGACATCCCTCGAAAAATTTGATCCTCCATACATGCTAGGCTTCACCTACATATATATTGTGTAGGTCTGTTGATCCGAAGCACATATTAATTAAACACATAGAAAGTAATTTTCTACCTAATATCGAGCGAGAGAACCCTGAAACCTGGAAATAAGTCCAATAGAGGAAGAAATAATGGTACGGGGTTCGACATCAGCGAAAAAACAGTTACCTTCTACTTTCAAGATTTTCCACCATATTAGAATGAAGCGGCATTATGAAAATTTTCAACAGATATGGGACTATATTGGATGTCTACGTTGCTAAGAAACTGAATCGAATCAACAAAAAGTTTGGATATGTCCGATTCCTCAACGTTCCAGATGTGATCTCTTTTGAAAGGTAGAATAAGATCTTTATTTGAGCCCAGAGGATTAGTGTTAGTGTATCCAAATTTGAGAGAAAAGATATGGGGGCCCAAATAAATCTTCCACAATCGAAGAGTAAATCAAGGAATTCATACCATCCCTTGTCCCATATGAACACTATATTCATGAATACCAAATCCTTCATCAATGTTGTGAAGGGCACCTCTCCAAGACAACATAATGAGGGGGATGGAGGCTCAAAATCAGGGACATAGATGATGGTGGCGCCAAGTCAAATAACAAATTTATCAGAATGCTCTCCTCACCGGGGGTAAAGGAATACATGCATAATACGTTAGTGGGTAAAACTGAATACTTTCAAGCTCTTATGAATGTGGAGGCTTTTTCACAAGTTGAGGGGTTTCCTTCCATTTAATTGAGGTATCTTGGCGGTTTGAAGGTGCTACTTGAGT
The DNA here is from genome assembly GCF_002870075.4 of Lactuca sativa. Lineage (NCBI taxonomy): Eukaryota > Viridiplantae > Streptophyta > Magnoliopsida > Asterales > Asteraceae > Lactuca > Lactuca sativa. The sequence continues at coordinate 148,674,353 of NC_056624.2, forward strand.
TTGAAAGTGTGGAGATAAAAAACAAGTTCTTGTCAGATGGCGCAGCCATTTGGAAACCAAGATTTAAGAATCTCACTAACTTGTCCCTAAAGTGTAATTACAATGAAAGAATAACATAATTGATTATTCAAGGAGTGACCCAACATGCTTGGTGTGAGGAAGCTTTTAGTATTATTTCAAAGACCTAGGAATCAATGGTTATTCCTTTAGAATGCGTTACAGACTCCCCAAAATTTAGCTTTTGGTAGAGTAGGTATGCTCACATCACATCATGGGTTAATCAGTTCTTCGATTCCCTTTTATCTTAATGGTATTACCTATGTGGTTAATGTCATGAAGGATGTTTTGGAATCTTTAAAACTCAGCCTACTTTTGGCATCAAATGACTTCCAATATTCCAGCTGGTATTGGTGGAATGACGGTAAAGATAAGGAAGAAAGGGAAGACGATAACATAGAGGATGACTTTATTTTAAAATCGGAGGGATGTCTAGACTTGCCAAAATCATCATCGACGAAATCTTAACATTATCAATTATGGCGGATGATGAGACACATGTATGTGAATTAGTGCAAGTTCCCAAGGAAAATGCGTTGCATGCCTTTAACGATAATCATTGGAAGGAAGTTGTATCACCTCACTCTGCTCAAAGTGGTGAAAGGTCAATCCGGACATCCAAAACGATGGACTCGCAGTGGGCTACTCTAAATAAGGAGTATAATTTGGCACAATTCAAGCATGCTAAGTATTTGGATCAAAATAACGTGCCTAGAAGATCAATCTCTCAGACGAACCAACTGCAGGATATTTAGTCTCGAAGAATTTCGTCCCTAAAAAATTCCCAACATAAGTCGATATCTCCCTTGGTAGCGAAGACTCCACATTTCCCTGCATCTCATGATTCATCGACATTGTAGGTCAACAAAGATTCTTTCACTTACACATACACAACAAACATATATTGCACTGCATCGTCCTTCTTCAGAGACTGTAGCCAGAACAGATCTGATGCCAGACTTGGTTATAGACCAATGAAGATTTAGAAATCCTATACCACCTACATTATTATCAAGCGGATTAAAGACGGGGAGCCTCATTGGGCAAGGAACCATGAACTTGGGGGACACCCCGGTGGTAATTGGTGCAGATTCTTATTTTTCAGGTGACAATTGGACGAACTACAAGCCCGTCACTGACGAAGAAATCTAGAAGTTTGAAGCTCATAAACGAGCAATCAGAGCAAGGAAGGAGCAATCCATATGTATCCAATAAAAGAAAGAAGAAGCAAATTGTCAAGTGGCCTCATACTTAGCTTCTATAATCGTCAACATGAAGAGAGCTAATGATCTGGCCCAAACGAGAGCTTGAATGGAGATGATGGAAGAAACAATTCGTAAAGCTCATACCAGAGAAGGGGCTCAGATTAGAGGCGTCAAACCTCCTCTCCTCCTCCAACATCTTCTTCATCGATGCCAAAGGGATCCTTCCTAGGGATCACCGAAGTGCGACTCAGCACATATCCACTCCTCAATTAGGACGACGAAAGTTATATCAAGGTGAACAAGGAACCAGCTGCACAACACTTTCCTATGTTCATCGACCTCGAGGAATCAAGTGGATCCCAGCTCTCTACCCCCAAACTTAAGGAGATGAAGAAGAAAAAGAAGACCATAATATCAAGGAAATAATTTCTTGATCTTCAAAGAAAAACCGATCAAATTCTTTCTGTTGTTTAAAAGTATCAACAACAACCACCACAATCCACAACTCCACCACATCAGACTCCACTTCCCTTAATGTTTCAATCTCTTGAAGAATGAATTCTTCACATGGAGGATCGTGACAAGATTACAGCCCACCAAGTACTTTTGAAGATTGAACAGGGGCTTGCAACTCTTGACGTACAAAGACAAAAGGATCATGAACAATTTTTGAAGAAGGAAGAAGAGTTTATTACCGAGGTTAAATCTCCCAAGGGACAACTCCAAAAAGTGACTGAAGAACAACAAAATAAAACTACTCATCTAATTAACGCAACTCATGATGCCAATGAAGCAGGGTATGAGGAACTTCAAGAAACAATCGGATGTCTTTAGCGCTCAGTCACAGCCAAGGAAACACTAACTGGAACTCTTAACGACTGCAAAGATCTCTCTCAATACATCAAGAACCCAACCCGAATGACAGCAAATGAAGTTAACGGGAAAGCTATGTTCAAATTTTCAAGGGTCTTCTCCCAACTAGATGAATTGAAAGCTCTATTTGAGGAGAAAGTGAAGCCTTCTTCCTCAAAAAAGGGAAAATCAAAGATAGTAGACATCACCACTACTGAAGAAAAATCTAAATCCCCCTCTACTCGAAGATCTCAATCCTCAGTTCAATCTCCTCAAAAGCCAAACGAAGAGGATATTATGTCCTCTGATCACTCACATGACTCCCTAGCCACAAGGCAAAAAAAAGGGATTGGAGAGCTACCAAACTGGATGAAGATATCTAGCATACTCAAGGAGTCGACACAACCTTTGATGAACCGTTAATCAATTCATGGGTAAATACATGTCGCACACTTCTAGATTAAGATTATGTCCCTCATCTCACCTACTCTTCACCAGACAAAAACATGTATTTGGACATTCCTATGTCCCTCAATGGGAAGTTCTATAAGGTGTTTGAAGACTTGGATCCGCGGATTTTGGATTCCATAAGACAACCATGGAGTTCGAGATGTTAACTCTTTTTCATAACAAGCATGGGAAAGCACATGTAAACGAGATCTGGTCAAATGACACACCGAAGGCTGTCACCAACTACAAACCAAGATCATTTCTCAAAGCTCAATTCTTTCAATATACTATGGTGTGCTTTGGAAAAGAATATTATAGGACACAAGCTGACTTTCTGAAGATGAATCACGAAGAGCTATTCATAATTGAAAAAGTCTTCAGTCACAAAATTGAAAAACATCAGAAAAAGAAGACTCCTTACCTAAGGGTTTGCACCTATATTCGGTCCCTGCTTGGTGAGTTTGCCACTATTGATGTCGAGATTTAACCAGTTCTACAAGCAAAAATTGAACTTCCACCTCTCGAACCCCCACACTTCATCACCAAAGGAATACAAGAACTGATTCTAGGGGCCACCAGCTATCCAGACCTTGGCCTTATTTTTCGAACAACCAAGGGTGCTCCAAATAACTTTCTCCCTGCTCGGTCCTTCCATCGTTGTAGCAAGAAACGGCTAGAAGACATCCTTCTATTGACAGAAAAATACAAATACACAAATGATGAGGTTAAACATGAAATTCAAAGAAGAATTAATTGAATATTTCATGTTAGAGTTTTTTAGTGGATCATTATTAAGTTCTTCAAACTCAACAAGTAAAAGGTGAAAGTTGCAAGGTCACTTAAGGCGAAATTGGTAAGGTATAAAGTGACCCTCGGTTGTTGAAGTGTTTGAAATATACTACAAACCTGATGATTCAAAAGGAACCGGAGAAGAGTTAAGGCTCAACGAAGAGCCTTGTATGTTTTGAGCTACACCGAAGAGGAGAAGTCTACCGGAGTATAAAGATGGCTTTTTTGTCTTTTCACTGATAATACAATGATCAGATTTATGTTGACATTTATTGGAAGACTACGCAAAATAGTCATGGGCATTGGCAGTAGGGCTGCCCAAGCTACTCTTATTTTATATTTTAACATGTACTGTTTTATCCTATAAATAGATGATCTTGTTGATCAATCTAAACAGATCTCCACTTCCATAATCGGTCATGTGTTTAATCGTTATATTAAAATACAAAACTCTCTTTATCATATTGTCTTTTATCTTTAGTTGTCCATCATTTACTAACTTGGTCTTGATTGCAAGCCTTGTTACGATTCAACTAAGTGTTATTTACTTGTTTATATTTTAAGTTAACTTGTTGCTATATCTCTTCCTTATTATTTCGCGTTCCAGTTATTATTGGGCTTCATTAAAACATCCATTAAATTTTGATTAATTCCGCATTTTATCTTGACATCATTCAAAGATTAAACTCTTTTTATCAACATAATAGAGAATTATTTATGAGCGTCATACCGCCTTATTCAATTATTTATTCTTGTCTTTCTTTTTGCATCTTTACACATCATGAGTGATTTGAATTATTCAAACTTCCATAGTAATTCATACTTATGGAAGTAAGCAGTGAGTTAAAACTGTTATGAATTGATTGTAGATTGTCGATTGAGGTTTAGACGTTACAATTTGAATTGCTACAATATTCATGAGTACTTTGAAAATAGGGATTTTAAGTACTGGATAAACCCAAGCAAAGGGAGAGGGCAATCCTTCCCAAGTAATGCATAAGCAAGATCAGGACTAGAGGAGTGTGAAGAGTAGGGGGATCTCTTATGCAAAGCAAAGACAGGTACGTGCTAGCAAAGAAGCGAAGTGGCAAGGGATTTCAAAGAAGAAGAAAGAAGAGAAAGTTAGTACACAGAGTTTTCCCCTTCCTAATTGATCTAATGAGAAAGAAGTAGGCTAAGTCTAATAGAAAGTGTGCGTAAACAATAAGTAATGACTTGCTTTGTGAGAGCTCAGTTTCTAAGACGAAGGCTAAGAATTCTCTACTAAAGACGCTTAGAGATTACTTAATGGATCTCGTCACGAGTAATTCTAAGATGATAACATTTGCTATTCGTAAATCAGAGATATGTAGTTCGTAGTTTACAGATCAGTTATGCATTAGTTGACTCAAACGCATTCCATAATTGAATGTTATAAAGGGATATTCCATGTGTGATTTGATATGTTAATTGTATGACTGCATAGTCAAACCAATTCGTTCCATTTTCCCTAATAGGAAAAGTGATATCATTGCCCCCACCCACCCCCCACCCCCCAGCGATGATTTGATGTTAACTATATAGTGTTGGGACCAGCCAGGACTAATTGATATGTTTAATTTGAAGTCCAATAAAGTCTTTACAAATCGGCAAATCGGGAAACAAAATTTTGGACAATGAGATTGATTATGGTCCATGTCTCGTGTCCATACGATATCTTGAAGAACAAACGAATAGTTTATCACTTATCTTCGGGCCAATAGTTGATTTGAATTAGAGTTTGGCAGTGGCTTAGGAAAGCACTCTTTGTTTTTTATTTAAAGATTCATACTTGCAGTTGTAGTTACAAACTTATCCAAGTGGGAGACTATTGGATTAAGATGTCTAAGCCAAAAAAAACTAAATTGGTATATTCTTGAATTAGAAGCAAAGTCATTTTGGGTTTCCCTCAAAACTAGTATTTGGATAGAATGACTTTTGAATGAAGTGGTTGATTTGTTAATTTATTATATGATTAATAAATTAATTAGAAATTGTAATAAATGATTTATTAATATATTATATGATTAATATATTAATATGAAGTAGAAATATTTAATTTGGAATTAATCAGAAATTGATTGGAATTAATTTCGGGATTAATTGAATTAATTAAAAGTGTAGAGACATGGGTTGTTATTGTTCAAAAGTTTAAGAAATGAAGGCTTCCAAAACCTCCCTATAGGGACGGTTTTGGAGGAACCTGGATAGGGTTTCTGGAAGCTTCCTAATGATAAGGATACTAGAAAATTGTCTTGAATTTGAAATATTATTATTTAATTCAAGATTAGGGTTTCTAGGGTTATCTTACAGTCTATAAATAGGGTCCCATGGGAGCCCTATTTGGTCCACTTTATTCTCCCATACAAGAGTCGAACTTTTTCACTACCCTCCTCTCTCCTCAAGTCTTCTTGCTACTAGGGTTTTGGGTACAAGCCATTAGAGACATCCATTCCTTTGGTGCTAGCTGTAACGCCCGTAGATCAGGGCTAGTCAATTTAAGGACGATAAGCGTCAAAAATGAGTTTCTGATAGAAGATTATTTAGAATGAATAATCTTAACTAGGTTATAGTATATGTTACAAGGATTCCGTACATATAAAGAACGTCGAAATCCGAATTATAACGAAGAAGTTATGACTTGTCGAAGTTTCGCGACAGAACCGGCACGACGCTGAATGACGTAAAAAGTGAATTTATGTTAGAGCGATATTTAGCCTTAGTGATCTAAACGGAAGTTGTAGAGTTCGTTAAACCGTGAGCGTGCATAAAAAGAACGTCCAAATCTGACTTCGTATGAGGAAGTTATGATTTTTCTAAGTTTCAGCTTAGCAGTATGCAGCCCGAATACTCGATTTGAGATCGAGCGGTTTTTAGCCAAAACAATCTAAACGAGAATCGAAGATCTCATCAATTGTAGTGAAACGATAAAAAGATAGGTGAAAACGGACGTCAGATGAAGAAGCTATGAATTTATAACGGAGTTTTCCAGTCCCGGCCTACTAAAAATAATATAATAAAAATAAAGTCAAAATTAGCCAATGGAGTCTAAACGAAAGTTGTAGAGCGTAGTCTCACCTTCGCGTGGATATAAAGAGCGTCGAAAACGGAGCTCGTATTCGAATGTTACGCAATTTAGAAGTTCAACGAGTCAATTACGCCCAGCGTACTCAGTCGGATGCAACTTGTCTGACCAATACTCGAGTGCCACCAGTCGACGCACGCAGTGACGTCAAAGTACGCCCTGCGTAATTTGAGATTACGCCCCGCGTAATCCCAGACCCTCAGCCTATAAATAGAACTCGAAACCAGCCATTTTCTCTTGTTCAAACTCTTTCTTCTCTCTAGTTTTTGCCTCGTTTTGCGTGTTGTTTATACCCCGAAGCCCCGGTAATATTTCCGAACCCTGAAGCAAGATCCGAAGCCCCGAGGATCCCGAAGAGCATTATTCCCGAGCCGAAGCGCTGCCCGCGAGGAGCCGGTTTTTGTGAAGATCTTCCAGATCTACGGAGAAACACTACTTCTGCAAGTCGTAGTGCTGCCAGATCATCTTCTGATCAAGTGAGTGTATAGTCACTTTCATCTTACACATAAATATGAAGTATTTTATACAATACGTGCTATGTGTTATATATTAATTATCTATTTGAGATGGATTTGGAATTGATGTTTTTATACGGGTGTTAAATGATTTAAATTGTGTTTGTATTTATATCTACAAAAATGTTGGGTAGAACATGGGTAGATGGAATAGTTGGTGACGATGCGACTTCGTGCCTATTGAGTAAGCCTCGGTGACGATGCGACTTCGTGCCTATTTGGTAAACCTTGGTGACGATGTGACTTCGTGCCTTTTGGTGTAAACCCGGTGACTATGAGACGTAGTGCCAATTGTATGAACCCTGGTGACTATGCGACGTAGTGCCTGTTGTATAAACCGTGGTAGCAAATGGACTGTGTGCCAGTTCCTTAGGTAAACCCTTAGGAATGAATGAAGAAAGTATAATCGATTCTTAGGGTAAAACCTTAATAAATAAAGAAGATAATGGGGATGGGTATTTAGGTTGATTGTTGATAATTGAATATAATAAATGTATTATTGTGGGTTGAAAACCCTATATGCTCACCAGGCTCCCAAGCCTGACCCACTCAGTTTTCCTTGTATCACAGGTATCAATACGAAGACATAATTCACTGAGAGAATAAAGGAGATGTAAATCATTAGTGTAAATAAATGTAAGTTCTGTTTATGCTTATGTGTCTGTATCGGAACATGACATCCCGAGATTTTGTTATATAATGAAAATACTTTTCTTTAAGAAATGCTTTGATAAATTCTTATCATATTTCTTTATTTTGGGGACAAATTCCGCAACAATTTTCTTTAAACGATTACTCTGATTTTAAAAACAAAGCATAAACAAATCGGTCTTTTCTTGCCATGAAATTGGGGATGTCACACTAGCTTTCCAAGATCTAGAAGAAGGATTATACATTGATTATTTTTAACAATAATCAAAAGGTATGTAACCATAATCTAATATAAATTTCGATTCTATAACCTCTCTCATATGGTTTCTTGATATTCATAGTTACTGGTATGTTGCATGGCCATGTAGAACATGTCTCGTAAGAGAATGACTTCTATTCTATGGCATTGGCAGAAGGTTAGTTAGGAATGGTATGTAGCCTCTGACCATGTAGAGCATAACTTCGTAAGAGAATGACCTTTATTCTATGTTATTGGCAAATGGTTAGACAAGGTTATAAGCCTGAAATCTACGAAAATGTTAATAAGAAATGATGTGTCTTCTGTGCCATTTGGGCCGAAGCTTTATTGATGCATATCAAGTATTGAAATCGTTATGTCTCATTGATCGTAAATCTTTGAATCAATTCTTGAGTTGATATTGAAAGCCTGACATATGATACGCATATGCTATTGTTGTTCTTGTTCCCTTTTTCTTCTATCATATTGGTATATATAAGGCATAAGATTATATTGTATCTATGTAAGTCCCTAAAATGCCTGTGTATCAATCAGATCCGTTTGATGGTGCGGAATCCCAATCAAACGGATGATGTCAGATCAAATAGAAGAGAATGAGAAGAAGAATAATATGAATCTTTGTATGTATTGATATAAATGAAGATCCGGATACAAAATATTCACACACACATAAAAGCTCCTGTTTCTCTCTGGCCGTAAACTCTCTAGGGTTCATCAATATATTCCTCACACCCTAACACCTATATTTATACCAGGGGAACATGGGCCGGAAACACATGGGCCGTAAACGAGTTTACGGCTGTAAGGTGTTTACGGCCGTAAACTCAGCCGTAAACATGACCTGACCGTAAACTAGACCATAAACTCATAAATATTACAGAAAAATATAATTGCCCAGAAAAGTAAAGTATAAACCATATTTTGACCCAACAATCTCCCCCTTGGTTTATAGCTTTCTTTTCTTAATGACCCAACAAGCTCCCCCTAAAAAGTAGCTGGCTCTTCTTGTCAATCTTCAATGGGAGCTTGGCTTCAACTTTAACCTTCGATTTCTTCACGGCTTCAAGATGAACTTGATGAATCTTCAATAAATGACTTCATCTTGAGCAGTTGGGAATTTCTTCAGAATTTGACATTGAACGCACGTTGGGTGAGGATGCTTGACGTACTGATTCTTGAAAGATGGCGCTTTCATCTTGAGAATCTTCAGAGAGAACAAATCTTCTGGATCACTTCAGCAGGTCCAAAGATAGCAACAGACTGATTGAGGAGGCTTCAGTGCAATCCGTCACATAATCTTCAATTGCAGCTTCACCTTGCTTCTGGGGTTGAAGGATTGAATGTTGAAAGAATAATCTTCATTTCTTGCTCCTTCGAATGCGAATTCTTCGATGCTCACGGACGAGGCTTTGGCTCAGAAATCTTCAACACAAACTCCATGAGTTTCATCTTCACCTGAAATCACTTTTCAAGACAAAACAAGACTAAAAGAAAACTTAGAACAAAAAGTAAAACAGAAATAACACTATTTTTTATTTTCATTTTTTTTGTTTTTTTAATTTATTTTTTTTGTTTTTTTAATTTATTTTTTTAATTTTAATTATCCCCTAATATTTAAATTAGAAGAACACTATGAACAAACTTAACAAAAACCAAAGTAATAGCTAACTTTAAGAGTGATTTGGGATTAAAGTTGTTGGACAACCTTTTTCCACTTGTCGGTACTCTTATCTTCACATCTTCGTCTGACCGAGTGTCAGTATTGTGGTCCACTTAAACACGAAAAATTTGTGACAGTTTTGGACATTTTACCAATCACATGATTCAGGCATTTATCTAATTGTAAATTTCTGTTATTATGATAACTCCTAAATCTTAAATAAATTCACCTTATGACCATTTAACTGACTACAACCAGGGATATTGTTGTCCACCTAAATCGAGCAGCAAGATCTACAGGAAATTTGTATGAGTTCAATTTTAAGTGTACTAGAACGTGTTTCCCGCTTCCTGATATGCCCCAGCCATCAAGAACTTCCGGAGTACTCCTTACACCGGGTGAGCAGACAACCATTCAGAGAGAGGATAGATTCAGAATTCCATTACTAACTACTTCAGAGTGGTTGAGAAGAAGAAGGTTGCATATGCTGTGTACCAGGTCGGATTAGAAGTCGCGCAAAGGAGACAGCATATGGCTAACAGATAAGAAGTATTTCACATATATAGCCTGCAGAGAAATAGAGTTGCATATGTTGTGTACCAGGTCGGATTGGAGGTCACGCAAAGGAGACAACATATGACTAACAGACAGAAAGAAAGAAAATGATATTCTACAGACCTAATTTATCGGAATTTACCAGTCGCCCCATCCAACCGGAATTAAGGATAGAATCCGCACATCGAGGAAAAGTTAAACCACGGTTCCAAGTACGGGTTCATTTAATGTGACGAGTAGATTCCCATATATATCTCCCTGCTCAACCTATCTGAGCATCGTATTGTCAGGCTGAATGGATCTAACTAGGTCAAGATTTGTCAAGTCTATAAATTTCATAAGTTCAGCTCTGCCTAGTCATGTCCATTTAAAAATTTTCGTGCCTACCGACGCATCAAACCAGAGCATAGACCCTTCAACTTTGGGTACGTTACGCAGACTCAGGCTTCCTGTTATCACTTGATAATATCACTTCCTGAAACATCTCCCTCAAACACATTAAATTAACACCATAATTTTTTTTATTTTCCGATTTTCTAATGATTTTGGGTTTTTTTTTTTAATTAATTTTTTTTTGTTAATTTTTGTTTTGTTTTTATTTCTCCCCCTAAATTTGTGCATAGGAGAGAAACGAAAGTAAATGCGCAAATTTAAACTATCCTAAAACAAAAATTAGTCTTTAAAGCGAATCAGCTTAAGAAAAACTCAGGAGTATAGAGAAGAAAACGCAAACCATAATTCACCGATTGAATCTGCATTCAGAAGGTCTGAGAACAGAAAGCATAATCTCATAACAGATCCGAAAATTCTTTACATCATTAAGCACTAACCCCATGAGTGATCTCTTCCTTTCTTCCTTTCCCGCAAAAGGACACATACTCTCAAACTATGTTCCGAGTGTTGTACAATTGAGAGATGCCTCCTATCATGTGCCTGTAACAGCTACTACCAACAAACCGAAGTCTGATGATATGCCTCCATAGCTGCTCCGACACAGAGCGGGATTAGTTGGTCTTTGGAACCCAGTCCATTTTGAAACTGGGTCGACCTTTATCATCAACGCACGATACTCTCTCCCATGACATATCCTGCTTATCACAAACAGAAGATGTAGAAACGTTAGAAGCATTAGGAGATTTTGGATTTTTCACCTTTGGTACCCATCTATACCCATATCTTGTTCGATCTGATGGGTGCCTCGGCACTTGCTTTGGAACTTGAAGTCGATCTTCGAGATGACTTTGACTTAGCCGGTCTTTGTTTCACTGGATCATCTCTTGGATTTGGCTTCTTGGCAGGCATTTCCTTCTTGCCATTGGGATTCGGATTCTTTGCTTTATGGGTTTGATTCTTAGCCTTCTGCGCATTCCAGTCACCATTGTCTGAACGTGACCTGGAAGGGTTTCTTTTGAAGTATCTCCCACTTGACGCATTTTTCCATCCTTGTGCGTTGTAGGGAACGTAAGCCCGATTTGGACAATTTCTGGCAATGTGTCCAGGTGTTCCACAGTGAAAACATGTCTTTTTCTTCACTGTGAAGTTGTTTCTTCCTGCCCCTGTGTCACAACTGTAAATTTTGAGCCATGTAAATCTATACATTTAAGTTAATGTGAATCAAAAACTTCAATCAAATACAACATGCTAGAGCTACAAATAGTCATCAAACAATTGGAGACCCTAGAAGTTCTTGTTAAGTCTAATTTAGGCTAGAACTTCCTTATTGGATCCAAATGGGCCAATAAGCTTCCAATTAGACTATCATGGGCTTAGAACCCGAATTGGGCTCTAATTGGACCCACACTTATTTATTTTAACATTTTAGGTCATGTTGGGCCTATAATGAAATGAATTGGAAGCTTTGATACATGAATAACCTAAACTAGTCCAATAAAAATATAAAAATCATACTACATTCTCTTAAGCATAAAACACACTCTAACTAACTCTAATTTTGGGCTTAAGGGAAAAAGCCCAAAATTTTCTTTTCCCTCTCTAAAATCTCGGCCCAAAGGCCCAAACTCAAGAGGATAAGAAGAGAAGTTGACTTTGGTTGCCACCTCACTATTACCCATAGGACTTCCATGCATTACTTCCCATACTTCCATGCATATCACTTCAAGATCACATCTTCTCTTCTCTCCTCTCTCTCACTCTCGGCCATACACACCCACACACCAAAAATCTCTCACAAATTCTCTCTAGATCACTCAAGAACACTCTCTTCTTCCCTCTCCAAAATCTCGAAAATTTGGAAGCATTCAAGAAGGTTCTTCCACAAAATTCTTCATCTAAGGTAAGATCATGCATAGATCTATGGTTTAAATTCTTTTGTTATCAATCATCTCTTCCTAATCCATGCAAAAATCATGATCTTGCACCCTAGAACCATCTCAAACTCAAGATCTTCATCAAAGGGAGCCAAGGCCAAAAACACTTCATTTTTCTTCCATCTTTTCTTCCAAAAACCGAGTCAACACCCCAAGGTGAGATTCATACCCCTATTTTCTGTTTTTATGAGTTTTGTGGGGGGGGGGGGGGGGAATACAAGTGAAAGTGTAGATCTATATGTGTTTGTATGCCTTGTATGATTTCCATGCTTATATGTATGCTTTTATGTGTTTTTATGTTGGATCTAGCCTTAAAACCCATCAAAACCGAGATATATCTTGTGTTAAATGATTTTAGCTTCAAATATATTTCTAAACACAAAGTTCTTCAAGAAAAATGGCTAAGTGGTTTAGTAATAATTTTCTTTGGGTTAAAAACACAAATTTTGGGCCTAAAATGTGAAAAATGCTAAAATAAGGGCCCAAATTGACATTTCACAGATTCTGATGGATCAAATGTGCCAAAACAGTTTCCATAAAACTATTTCTGGAATTATATTCAATTAGAGGATTAAAAACATAAATTTCAAGCTTATTGGGCTAAAAATGAAAATTTCGGCCCAAGGAGGCCCATTATGCGAATTTTTCTGTTTTGGAGGGCCAAAACTGTGAATTTCTGTAAAACAGTGGACTATAAGTGTCCCAAATCCTTTTCAAAGGTTTAAAATGCTTTTTAAATTTAAAAAGGACCAAAGTTGCAAAAATTTTCCAATTTGGGCCAAAATTGTCAAAATTGCGAAAAGAAGGGCTAAAACCGAGAAAAACTGCATTTTCAGGGACTTAAACTGTTTTCTATGAAAAATATGCTGGAAAATATTAATTACAATAATTTTTGGTATTAAAATGTCAAGAAAAATAGTTTAAGGACCAAACCGGGAAATATTACATAAAAAGGGTTGAAAATGTAAATTTTACAAATAATGAGGGGCTGAAAACAGAAATATTTCAAGGCTGATTCATTATGTACAATTTGATCAAATAATGACACCGCGACTATCGACGAAATACAACTCATTACAATACCAAAAGTCGTTGTTAAACGAATTGGCTCGGTCTCGAGCCAATGGAAATCTACAACTACTAACTCTTCGATACATACAAATAACGATTGGTAATACATATACATACGAGTGTGCACAAACGTCTACGCACCATCTTCGGGCCCCAAAAGTGTAAAATCTTGCTTGTTGGGCCTAGCTAGCCCAATGACCTGATCTTAAGGCCCGAAGACACATATTTTCTACGGAGTGTTGAGTTTTACCGACTTGGCACAACGTAGAGTGACTTTCAATGGCTTGTACCACTGGTCCCCAAGGGTCCATGGTATTGCTAGAAGAGTCTGCATATTTTACGAGGCGGGTCGGGGACCCCTCGCACGCATATTTTTCCCCAGCCGGTTAATGGAGTCACCGGGGTCTTCGTGACCTCTTTCTCTTCGGATGTGGGACTACACTTAGTCAGGGCGATTGGATAACGTGATTAGTACGGACGACGCCTTCGGGTTCGTTAGTATAACTATAAACTGGCCGTTTGTGTAATGCGGGTTTGTAGTAAATAATCATTGCTCGAGAACCTTCCAACGTCGCCTGGGACTGACACTGCTATTTTCGTAATGGTTTCAACGCAACTTAATGGATTCCAAAAGAACTAGGGGAACATCGGGTTTCCCTAGGGTTTTTATTACATACAGATTTGAAACGCATACATCTTCAATGAACATTTTTTTTTTACAAGTATAGAAACAAACAAGCATACCTATGGATCTTCACAAACGTTTTCGAAAGCTTTTCTTTTCAGAAAATATCGGATTTTCTGGTGGTTTTTCAAGCAATATAAACATTCGATTTCAAACACTACTTATGAACTCACCAACATTTCATATGTTGACGTTTTTCAAAATACTTGTATTCTCAGGGAACCAGTGAATCAAGGGAAATCATACTCAGTGACGGTTGCAGTTTATTTTGTATGAATTGAACAAATTAATTTTTGGGGAATGTAATGTTAAAACAATGTATGACATGTAAACACTACTGGTTGTACTATGTTGATGAATGGTGACGAATGTTGTTATGTTTCATATATATTCAATGTTATGGTATTCACTTGAGTCACGACAGCCCCCGGACGTTTCCGCCGTCTGGTTCGGGGGTGTGACAGGTTGGTATCAGAGCTTTGTTTATAGTGAACTAGCATGTCGAGCCATACATTGATATGCAACTATAAACCAAAAAGAAGGACTAACATAACTCTGAACAAAACAAATAAATAAAATACACTTGCCTGCATTAGGAGTAAGGACCTAACGCTGAATCAAACACAATAATGCCGGTATCTCGGTTCATTCGAGACTGTTCTTAGTGATGCCAAGGGGCGAATGTAGCCTGATCAACTACATTCTCTCCAAGGTAAAACTAACACACGTCTTGATGAGATCGGAATAGCCAGGGAACCTAAAACTATACCCCTTAACACCAAAAAGAGAATGTATGTTTAGTCTGCAATAGTGGAAGAGACATAGGATAATATTAGTGAACTTTTACGTGTTTGCTATATGTTGCGAATCTAGGATTGTGTGCTAAATGATAGAAGTACTTAAGTCCGTACCATACCCCTAGTTAGTAGGATCACAACCTCATCGAGACCACGTACACTCAACACCTTTCCGTTTCGTGACAAGAAGATGCCTCTCCGACCTACTCGCGGAAATCCCGAACCAACCCCGCCCGAAGTTGACTCCACTGCTTTCCAGGCAGCCGTGTCTGCTGCGGTCACGGCAGCTATGGCACAACTTCACCGAGGAAACAATGGAGGAGGCAATGGTCAAGGCTCCGGAAGTTCGAACAACGGGACGAACCAAGGGCTCACTAAAACGTGCACCTACAAGGATTTTGCGAACGCTAAACCCCGAACTTTCAATGGCACTGGGGGAGTGATCGCTCTAAAGCGATGGATCGAGAAGGTAGAGTCGGTGTTCGAGATATGCGAGTGCCCCGAGCAGATGAAGGTGAAGTTCGCGGCCTGCACTTTCGTGGACCAAGCACTCACTTGGTGGAATGGTCACATAGAAGCTATGACACTCCCTGTTGCCAACTCTATACCCTGGACGGAAATGAAAGAGATGTTGACGGCTGAGTACTGCCCCCGAGGTGAAATACAGAAGATGGAGCAGGAGCTTTGGAATCTCACGGTGCAGAATGGGAACATCGATGCTTACATATCGAGATTCAGCGAACTATCCCTGCTGTGCCCGGGTATGATCACATCAGAGGGAAAGAAGATTGAACGATTCATCTGGGGACTGACATCCCCCATTCAAGGGAATGTGATAGCTGCTAACCCTGAAACGTTTGACAGCGCGAAGAGATTGGCAAAGAGGCTATATGATCATAACCACAAAAAGGGCGAAAAACCAGTGGAGACCGAGAAGAAGAAGGAAGGGGATGGTAAGAAGGGATGGAACCACAAAAGAAAGGGGCGTCAGGGCCCCGAGACCTCAAAAAGGCAACAAACAGTGGCAGTTAACGCTGTTACTGCGCCGGTTCCAGTCACCTCACATGCTCCAGCCTCAGCTGCTTCAAATGCTTCAAGGCCCTATTCCGGTAGCGCTCCCAAGTGCAATAAGTGCAGTTTCCATCATCATGGAGAATGTAAGGAGTTCCATTGCACCAGTTGCAACCGAAGGGGACACACTGCAAAGTTCTGCAGGACTTATCCTTCTCAGAACCAGAGTCAGGGAAACAACCAGAACAACAACAACAACCACCGCAACATCAACAACACCAATGCCGGCGGCAACAACGCAGGGCCTAGCCACACCTGTTTCGGGTGTGGAAGGACGGGACATTTCCGTCGAGATTGCCCTAACAACAACAACAACTCAGGAAACAGAGGAACAGGAAGAATGCTGACTATGGGTCAGAGTGATGCAGTTCAAGATCCCGCAGTTGTGACCGGTACGTTTCTCCTAAACCACACTTATGCATGCATCTTATTTGATACCGGAGCGGAGCGAAGTTTCGTAAGCGAGAAGTTTAAACATTTACTAAAACAACAACCCCAGAAGCTAAATGAAACCTATACGGTGGAAATGGCCAATGGGAAAACCGAATCCACTAGGGAGATCTACATCGGATGTACCCTAACCCTTAACCAGCACGTCTTTCGAATAGACCTAATGCCAGTATCAATTAGGAGTTTCGATGTGATTATCGGCATGGATTGGTTAAGCCCCCACCATGCTGAGATTATGTGCCACGAGAAGGCCGTTCGCCTTCGTCTCCCAAATCACGAAACCCTAGTAATTTACCGAGACAAACCCAGTACGAATCTCCGCCTCATCTCGTGCATCAAGGCACAAAAACACTTGCGAAAGAACAATTTGGCGTTCTTGGCTCACATAGTGGACAAGACCAAAGAAGAAACTAACATCCAAGACATTCCGGTAGCATGTGAATTTCCGGACGTGTTTCCCGAAGATCTTCCAGGAGTACCCCCAGAGAGACAGGTTGAATTCCGAATCGACCTCGTTCCAGGAGCAACTCCCCTCGCTAAATCACCATATCGGTTGGCACCTGCTGAAATGCAGGAATTATCCAGCCAACTCAGTGAGCTTCTGGACAAGGGATTTATCCGACCTAGCTACTCGCCATGGGGAGCTCCGGTGCTCTTTGTCAAAAAGAAGGATGGATCTTTCAGAATGTGCATCGATTACAGAGAGTTAAACAAACTCACTGTCAAAAACCGCTACCCACTCCCACGAATCGATGATCTATTCGACCAGCTCCAAGGAGCTAGCTATTTCTCTAAAATAGACTTACGGTCCGGATACCACCAACTCAAAGTCCGAGAAGAGGATATTCCAAAAACCGCTTTTCGAACCCGCTATGGACATTATGAATTCGTTGTAATGCCCTTCGGTCTAACAAATGCACCTGCCGCATTTATGGACCTAATGAATCGAATCTGTCGACCGTTCCTGGACAACTTCGTCATTGTGTTTATCGATGACATTCTCGTCTATTCTCGAAGCAAAGAGGAGCATGGCTGACATCTCCGACAAATTTTAGAGACTCTGCGCACGGAAAAGCTTTACGCCAAACTCTCCAAGTGCGAGTTCTGGCTTCGGAGTGTGAATTTCTTAGGCCACGTAGTTAGCCAAGAAGGAATTCATGTGGATCCCTCTAAGGTCAAAGCTGTGGAAGGATGGGCAACTCCGACTACGCCTACAGAAATTCGTCAGTTCTTAGGCCTAGCAGGGTACTATAGGAGATTCATCCAAAACTTCTCTAAGATCGCCAAACCGCTTACCTTGCTTACGTAAAAGGGCGTGCCATTCGAGTGGACCAACCGACAAGAGATTGCGTTTCGAACCTTGAAGCAAGCTCTCTGTAGCGCTCCTGTGCTATCTCTACCTGAAGGAACGGAAGATTTTGTAGTTTACTGTGACGCGTCAAATCAAGGCTTAGGTTGCGTTCTCATGCAACGTGGAAGAGTGATAGCATATGCGTCCCGTCAACTGAAGACGCACGAAGTAAATTACACGACCCATGACCTAGAACTGGGAGCCGTGGTCTTCGCCCTAAAAATTTGGAGGCACTACCTGTACGGTACTAAGTGCACCATCTTCACAGACCACAAGAGCCTCCAGCACATCTTGAATCAGAAGGAGCTGAACATGAGACAACGAAGATGGGTGGAGTTGTTAAACGACTACGAATGCGAGATCAAGTACCATCCAGGCAAGGCCAACGTGGTGGCTGACGCATTAAGTCGGAAGGAATACACAAATCGCCGTACGAAAACGCACTCGATAACCATTCAGTCTCATCTGACCACTCAAATTGCATCAGTCCAGGCAGAGGCTATGAAAGCGGAAAATAGAACTAGCGAGGCATTGCGCGGAATGGAGAAGAACCTGGAAGTCAAAGAGAATGGGGTATACTACTTCATGAACCGCATTTGGGTTCCAAAAATCGGAGGATTCAGAGAGACCGTTATGAAGGAAGCCCACAAGACACGATACTCCATTCATCCTGGTTCGGACAAGATGTATTTGGACATTAAGCAGCACTATTGGTGGCCTAACATGAAGGCGGAAATCGCAACTTATGTTAGTAAGTGCCTTACGTGTGCCAAAGTAAAAGTGGAATACCAGAAACCTTCCGGATTGTTACAGCAACCGGCAATCCCTGAGTGGAAATGGGAGGGGATTTCTATGGACTTCGTGACCAAGCTGCCCAAGACGTCGGAAGGATTGGACACCATATGGGTAATAATCGACCGACTGACGAAATCTGCCCATTTCCTGCCAATCAAAGAGTCCTACAAGATGGAGAGGCTGACGCGTTTGTACCTACGCGAGATTGTAAGACTTCATGGAGTGCCAAAATCTATCATCTCGGATAGGGATAGTAGGTTCACGTCACGCTTTTGGCAGTCGCTCCACAAGGCCATGGGAACTCATCTTGATATGAGCACCGCATATCACCCACAAACGGACGGTCAAAGCGAACGAACCATTCAGACGCTTGAAGACATGCTTCGTGCATGCGTGATAGACTTCGGAAAGTCTTGGGATACCAACCTACCGCTGATCGAGTTTTCATATAACAATAGTTATCATTCGAGCATTAAGGTGGCCCCTTTCGAAGCACTGTACGGGCGTAAATGTAGATCACCGTTATGTTGGGCTGAAGTAGGTGACACCCAGCTAGCAAGAACACATACGTCGGATAGGGCAATGACAGGACCGGAAATCATTCGCGAGACCACAGAAAAGATTGTCCAGATCAAAGCTCAATTACAGGCATCGCGTGACCGGCAAAAGAGCTACGCTGATAAACGGCGAAAGCCCTTAGAATTCCAGGTCGGTGATCGAGTATTGTTGAAGGTCTCACCCTGGAAAGGAGTTATACGTTTCGGAAAACGAGGAAAGCTAAACCCACGGTACATTGGACCTTTCGAAATCGTCGCCCGAATAGGTCCGGTAGCCTACAGACTACAACTACCCACGGAGCTAAACGGTGTACACCCCGTGTTTCATGTTTCTAATCTGAAAAAGTGCCTACCAGATGAAACTCTCGTCATTCCTCTTGACGAAATCGAAATCAATGAGAATCTCCTGTTCGTCGAAGAACCAATCGAAATCATGGACAGGGAGGTGAAGCGTACTAAACAAAGTCGCATCCCGATCGTGAAGGTACGGTGGAACGCAAAGCGTGGGCCAAAATTCACGTGGGAACGCGAAGATCAAATGAAGCAGAAGTACCCTCACCTATTCTAGCAATTCTCAAATCTAGCTTTCAAACAGAATTTCGGGACGAAATTCCCTCTAACGGGGGGATGATGTCACAACTGTAAATTTTGAGCCATGTAAATCTATACATTTAAGTTAATGTGAATCAAAAACTTCAATCAAATACAACATGCTAGAGCTACAAATAGTCATCAAACAATTGGAGACCCTAGAAGTTCTTGTTAAGTCTAATTTAGGCTAGAACTTCCTTATTGGATCCAAATGGGCCAATAAGCTTCCAATTAGACTATCATGGGCTTAGAACCCGAATTGGGCTCTAATTGGACCCACACTTATTTATTTTAACATTTTAGGTCATGTTGGGCCTATAATGAAATGAATTGGAAGCTTTGATACATGAATAACCTAAACTAGTCCAATAAAAATATAAAAATCATACTACATTCTCTTAAGCATAAAACACACTCTAACTAACTCTAATTTTGGGCTTAAGGGAAAAAGCCCAAAATTTTCTTTTCCCTCTCTAAAATCTCGGCCCAAAGGCCCAAACTCAAGAGGATAAGAAGAGAAGTTGACTTTGGTTGCCACCTCACTATTACCCATAGGACTTCCATGCATTACTTCCCATACTTCCATGCATATCACTTCAAGATCACATCTTCTCTTCTCTCCTCTCTCTCACTCTCGGCCATACACACCCACACACCAAAAATCTCTCACAAATTCTCTCTAGATCACTCAAGAACACTCTCTTCTTCCCTCTCCAAAATCTCGAAAATTTGGAAGCATTCAAGAAAGTTCTTCCACAAAATTCTTCATCTAAGGTAAGATCATGCATAGATCTATGGTTTAAATTCTTTTGTTATCAATCATCTCTTCCTAATCCATGCAAAAATCATGATCTTGCACCCTAGAACCATCTCAAACTCAAGATCTTCATCAAAGGGAGCCAAGGCCAAAAACACTTCATTTTTCTTCCATCTTTTCTTCCAAAAACCGAGTCAACACCCCAAGGTGAGATTCATACCCCTATTTTCTGTTTTTATGAGTTTTGTGGGGGGGGGGGAATACAAGTGAAAGTGTAGATCTATATGTGTTTGTATGCCTTGTATGATTTCCATGCTTATATGTATGCTTTTATGTGTTTTTATGTTGGATCTAGCCTTAAAACCCATCAAAACCGAGATATATCTTGTGTTAAATGATTTTAGCTTCAAATATATTTCTAAACACAAAGTTCTTCAAGAAAAATGGCTAAGTGGTTTAGTAATAATTTTCTTTGGGTTAAAAACACAAATTTTGGGCCTAAAATGTGAAAAATGCTAAAATAAGGGCCCAAATTGACATTTCACAGATTCTGATGGATCAAATGTGCCAAAACAGTTTCCATAAAACTATTTCTGGAATTATATTCAATTAGAGGATTAAAAACATAAATTTCAAGCTTATTGGGCTAAAAATGAAAATTTCGGCCCAAGGAGGCCCATTATGCGAATTTTTCTGTTTTGGAGGGCCAAAACTGTGAATTTCTGTAAAACAGTGGACTATAAGTGTCCCAAATCCTTTTCAAAGGTTTAAAATGCTTTTTAAATTTAAAAAGGACCAAAGTTGCAAAAATTTTCCAATTTGGGCCAAAATTGTCAAAATTGCGAAAAGAAGGGCTAAAACCGAGAAAAACTGCATTTTCAGGGACTTAAACTGTTTTCTATGAAAAATATGCTGGAAAATATTAATTACAATAATTTTTGGTATTAAAATGTCAAGAAAAATAGTTTAAGGACCAAACCGGGAAATATTACATAAAAAGGGTTGAAAATGTAAATTTTACAAATAATGAGGGGCTGAAAACAGAAATATTTCAAGGCTGATTCATTATGTACAATTTGATCAAATAATGACACCGCGACTATCGACGAAATACAACTCATTACAATACCAAAAGTCGTTGTTAAACGAATTGGCTCGGTCTCGAGCCAATGGAAATCTACAACTACTAACTCTTCGATACATACAAATAACGATTGGTAATACATATACATACGAGTGTGCACAAACGTCTACGCACCATCTTCGGGCCCCAAAAGTGTAAAATCTTGCTTGTTGGGCCTAGCTAGCCCAATGACCTGATCTTAAGGCCCGAAGACACATATTTTCTACGGAGTGTTGAGTTTTACCGACTTGGCACAACGTAGAGTGACTTTCAATGGCTTGTACCACTGGTCCCCAAGGGTCCATGGTATTGCTAGAAGAGTCTGCATATTTTACGAGGCGGGTCGGGGACCCCTCGCACGCATATTTTTCCCCAGCCGGTTAATGGAGTCACCGGGGTCTTCGTGACCTCTTTCTCTTCGGATGTGGGACTACACTTAGTCAGGGCGATTGGATAACGTGATTAGTACGGACGACGCCTTCGGGTTCGTTAGTATAACTATAAACTGGCCGTTTGTGTAATGCGGGTTTGTAGTAAATAATCATTGCTCGAGAACCTTCCAACGTCGCCTGGGACTGACACTGCTATTTTCGTAATGGTTTCAACGCAACTTAATGGATTCCAAAAGAACTAGGGGAACATCGGGTTTCCCTAGGGTTTTTATTACATACAGATTTGAAACGCATACATCTTCAATGAACATTTTTTTTTTTACAAGTATAGAAACAAACAAGCATACCTATGGATCTTCACAAACGTTTTCGAAAGCTTTTCTTTTCAGAAAATATCGGATTTTCTGGTGGTTTTTCAAGCAATATAAACATTCGATTTCAAACACTACTTATGAACTCACCAACATTTCATATGTTGACGTTTTTCAAAATACTTGTATTCTCAGGGAACCAGTGAATCAAGGGAAATCATACTCAGTGACGGTTGCAGTTTATTTTGTATGAATTGAACAAATTAATTTTTGGGGAATGTAATGTTAAAACAATGTATGACATGTAAACACTACTGGTTGTACTATGTTGATGAATGGTGACGAATGTTGTTATGTTTCATATATATTCAATGTTATGGTATTCACTTGAGTCACGACAGCCCCCGGACGTTTCCGCCGTCTGGTTCGGGGGTGTGACACCCTGGTGGCGTATCCTTGCCTTGTCTCTTGCTTTTCCCACACGCACAGTTGCAACAGGCACTCTGTTTAGCTTGAAATGGTGTCCTATATTTACCAACGACATGTTGATTAGAAGCAACAAATTCAGAGTTCAAGGGGTCGTTTGTTTGTTCAGAAGAACTCTCCTTGTTCTCATCCTTTATTACTTTGCCTGCACAAGAAGTAGCAACATTAGTATCTTCAATATTAATAACTCCTCCTGACACAAATACAGCTCGTTTTCCATATTGAAGATGTGCCTCCCTATCAATTTCTTTCATTGTCATGGGGATGGATGTGTAGTTATGATTGAAAGGAGGAGGAACACTATCATACCCCAGACCCTTGTTTTGATTATCTTTAAATTTTAATTGGGTTTCAAATAAGGACTCGACTGTCTGACTTGACGCAGTATAATTTTTGAAACTGACATCTGTTTTTCCACACTTAATTTTCAATGTGTCAAGTTCTTCAGTTACAGCAGCAAGTTGTCTCTTAATATAGTCATAATTTTCACACTTGTTGCTATACTCTTCCTAAAGTTTCCTAAAGTCCTTGGTTTTTGCTTCTAATTCAGCCTTCAGGGGTTTCTGTCCTTTCCTGAGTTGATATCCTTCATATCTCAGGTCCTCAACTTCTCTTTTAAATAAATCAATTTGTTCCCGAAGAAATTTAATCGTGGCTTCACAAGCTGGAGTACATATAACTTCAGTGACCGGAATATTTTCAGAACTCATTGTTTCTCTACACTTCAAAGCATCAAGTTCTTGAATTACATCAGCAAGACTAAGATGATTGAGATCTTTTGTCTTCTTGATGATAGCCACATTCATCTCCCACGATTTCGGAAGTGAATTCAATAGCGTTTTGTTTATCTCGAACTTAGTCAAGAAGATCCCAGCTATATTCATCTCAGTAGTAAGTGTAGTAAATCGCTTTAACTGAGTTTCGAGGGTTTCTCCAGGGATATAATCGAAAATGTTGAAATTTT
The DNA here is from genome assembly GCF_002870075.4 of Lactuca sativa. Classification (NCBI taxonomy): domain Eukaryota; kingdom Viridiplantae; phylum Streptophyta; class Magnoliopsida; order Asterales; family Asteraceae; genus Lactuca; species Lactuca sativa. The sequence goes on from NC_056624.2 coordinate 148,698,177, forward strand.
GTCTTAACATATCCTGACGACTCTCTTTCATGTTTCAACTCCCTCGTAGACCTTAAAAGCAATTAAAAAGCACAACTAGACGCCAAAATCAAACTTAAAAGTCAAACCCTTTGATTATAAAAGTCAACCTTAAAAGTCAAATTTAAAAAATTAAACTCAAAAGTCAAACTTAAAAAGTCAAACCGAAAAGTTAAATTTGAAATTTTAAAAGTTAAACGAAAAAGTTAAAGTTTAAAGTCAAAGGTCAAAGTTGGAAGTCAAAGTCAAAATTTTAAGGTCAAAAGTTAAAAAATAAAAGTCAAAAATTAAAATATAATTTTAATTATTAATTATTAATTTAATTTATTTAATTAATTAATTTATTTATAATTATAATTATTATTATTATTATTATTATTATTATTATTATTATTATTATTATTATTATTATTATTATTATTATTATTATAATTGAAAGAGAGGTTTTAAAAATAAAAGTAATTGAATTTTGGGTGAAAAGTGTCAAATTTTGAAAGTTGAAACCGAGAATAACATGTTATGTTTTAAATTTCGAACAAATGAGACAAAAGGCTTGCTAGCCGAGTTGGTAAGGCGCGTCGTAGAGTATAGAGGAGGTGCAGGTTCGATCCTTGGCAGCTGCAAAATTGTTTCCCGTTATTTTAAATGAACACAAATGCGAATTTCGGACCCTATGCGAGCCTGACCACGAATCCGAGGCGAGGGCCGTACACGTGCGAAGCTGAAAACTCCGAGGCCGTAAACCCCGAAGCCCTAGCCGCCGTCGCCGAGAAACCCTAGCCGTAAACTGTTTACGGCCGAGAACCCTTCAATGGCCGTAAACCCTTCAACAAACGACGTTTTTCACCATTTTTGCTCCAAAACTCGATCCAGAACTCGTTTTTATGAAAAACGCGAAGAACAAACCCCCCTTATTTTTCAGAGATCTATCCAAAAACGCAAAAATATTTCGAAAATAAGATCAAATAATGCCCCAAATCTGACAAAATTGACTGATACAACTTGGCTCTGATACCAATTGTAAGTCCCTAAAATGCATGTGTATCAATCAGATTCGTTTGATGGTGCAGAATCCCAATCAAACGGATGATGTTAGATCAAACAGAAGAGAAGGAGAAGAAGAATAATATGAATCTTTGTATGTCTTGATATAAATGAAGATCCGGATACAAAAGATTCACACACACATAAAAGCTCCTGTTTCTCTCTGGCCGTAAACTCTCTAGGGTTCATCAATCTATTCCTCACACCCTAACACCTATATTTATACTAGGGGAACATGGGCCACACATGGGCCATAAACGAGTTTACGGTCGTAAGGTGTTTACGGCCTTAAACTCAGCCGTAAACATGACTTGACCGTAAACTAGACCATAAACTAGACCATAAACTCATAAATATTACAGAAAAATATAATTGCCCAGAAAAGTAAAGTATAAACCATATTTTGACCCAACAATCTATTTATTGAATTCACTAAGCGTTATTGCTTATCCCTCTCAATATTTAACAATTGCAGGTGATGAGTATCCAACATAGTTTTATACTGCTGAAAGATTTAGATTAGTTAATGCTATTTCTCTGTATTTTAATGTTCATGTATGTATACGAATAGTAGATTCCTGGGTAGATATGAAATGTAATAAAACTTAGTCGGTTTGTATTCAATCTTTTGTAATCACTTTATCAATATAAAATATTGTTTTATAAATATGCATGTAGCATGTTTTGAGGAAGTAACTTAATAATAATGTTGGAATAGTATGAAAGTTTGGGTCTTCCATAAATACGAAAGTTGGGGTCTTTCAATCATGGTATCAGAGCAATGGTTTAAGTGAACTAAATATCACGGATTGGTATTTAGACTTAAACTGTTGGAAGCTCAATATATGAGCTGATTCATAATAAGTATATGGATACAAACCATAGGAAATATTTAAGTGGGGGATTGGGTAGTGATAAACCGTAGTATTCTAAGATATTATGTTACTTCAGAATTTTAAGAAAATTAGTTTAAGTGAACTATGAGTTTTGAGAATTTCTAAGCTTAAACAAGAATTGTTAAGTGAAGATGATACGATATGTATCTGGTATATTTTAGGTTGAATACCTAATGGAGTCAAGCACTAGAATATTAAGAGGAGATATGCCTTATATTCTAATATGTGCTAAATGATAAATGAATATAGCATGCCTTAGGGTGCTTATCTATAATTGCTATTATTTGAGAAAGCTTAAGGTCTGTTGCCGACCTTGGTTTAGAAAATTTTATGTTCAGAATTCTAAGAATTTTCGTAATAGAATTTTTCGAAGTGATAAAGAGACTTATGATAGTTGACATCGATACGTTTATAAATAAACGATCGCAAGATATCGTAAAATAATAAATATGAATTGTTATCGTAATAAGTGTATTAATACCAATAGAGTGGTAATATACATTTAAAGTATGTTTGATATATAATAACATATTTGGAAGAAAGATGTGCGTTTGAAACACATTTGGGCGAGACAAATGTGTTGGTGCAAATCCACGAAGTTGTTTCCACCGCTGTTTAGATTAAAGCAGTGATTGTTTAAAGAGTCAGAAGAACCGAAGATGGCGGTCAATACTTTGATAGTATCTCAATCGATGTTGTACAAGATTTAGAAGAATTAAAGGAAGGACTAATGAAGTTTTCAGACTCAATAGGCCAAGACTTTGTCAAAAACATTGTGATGTAGTATGTAGTTCGAGTAGTAACCCTATAAAAGATGTTCAGACTTAGTATTTAATAATACTAAGTGATGATTGACTTCTATCCCATTCTTATAGAAGTTCCATTGTGTGTTAAGCCGACTTTAACATACAAGATTGGGATGGTGAATTGAGTCATTTAGTGGTAAATGGTTAAGCAACTTACTTGTCTAAGTAAGGTAGAATGCTTAATTGAAGAAGAAATACACCCATAGTATCATATGAGAAGAGATGTAGGCAGGAATGACAGAGAACATGGTTGAATCTAGTAGAGCTTGCTGAGACGCAGCTATGTTGCAGACTTTTTAGGATAGACTCCTATGAAGTAGACTTAGACTTACTCAGATACAAGAATAACGATTTCAAGGAAGAATAATGAAATGAACAAATTTGCATGATGGTTTGCATGAGTTAGAAGATGATGCAGGTAGTAGAAGACCGTTTGTCTCCATGCTGCTTGAGTAAATTTTGGAATAGTGTGTCTTGTAGAGTAGACACTACTCGAGAAAGAATTTATATGAAGAAATGGAAGTAAAATTTCTATCGACCTATGGAAAAGTATTAGGATATATTAAAGCGAGCATATGTATGAGAAGAATCCTAGAAGGCGAGTATAGGTAATCCAATATATGTTTGATAGAAATGTGAAAACCCTAGTTGAGTCTAGGAGAAACTGTTGTATGTATTTGTTTGAACACATTCATGTGTGATAAGTTGCTTTGTGAAAACTTTTGAATGGTGAATCGGGAACTGAGAGACAATACTTGGGACGAGTATGAGTAGGTGTGAATAGTAGTAGAGGCCTATACTACTGGAAGCACATGACTCACACTTGGATCAGGAAAAAGTCACAAGGTTACCAAGAAGCTAGTAAATGATTTCGTTTATTCATGTGTGTCCTTAACTTCGTTTCGGTAATGACTAAGAAGATAATTATCGTTCAAATCTTAATGTTATAAAGAATCGAGTCCGATTAGTATAAATCCACGAAAGGAGTTGATTGGTTCAGAGAACCATGTCTTATATAGTGATAAAACTTCAGTAGGAATACTGAAGAAGTAAATGGTCGAGGTAGTCGATAGAAATATAACGATCTTCATTAAAACATTGAGCAATCATTAGCCAGAGATGTGACTTGCTATGTCGTGTTACTGGCCACAAGAAATGTTTCTGCCCTACTCTTACTAGTCAAATGGAGGGGAGTCAAGTTTCCGTTCAACAATCAAAGAGTACTCCAACTAAAAAGGAGGAGGTGCCAAATGCTAAAAGATGTGTAGGTCCAAAAACACGAATTAGAGATACGTGGTGCTATTCTTTCTGTTCCAAAGCATCTATGTGTTGATCAAACTCTTTTCATTTTCTTTATTCCATCAGCTTGATTTATTTGATCTGATTCTATTACAAGAGTTTTGTTCGTTATGTGTCTTGTGTGTTATAAATACATATGTCATTAGAATAAAACCATTCGAGTTGCTGTTATAGCAAAAGTAAAGACCTTATCATGGGTTTAGTCTATAAACCAAGAAGGAGTAGGAGTTTGCAATGAGAATTGAGTTTAAACTCAAAGATTAGGATCGAAAGCCCAATAGAGAATGATGAGCGGGTGCATGTTTGAGCACCGCTAGTAATTAATAAGTTTGAAGAGTTTGACAATCGTTTGGCAAACTAAAAGTTAAATATCGTACATTTTAGATTACCACAAAGGAAGTAAGTTAAAAACTCGAATGTTGTGACTAGTAATTTTCTCGTAAACTTTAGATCTTCTCACATCTTATTTGATTTCAATGCCTCATATTCTTTCGTGCCGTATAAATTCGCATATTCTTTTCAAATTGCTTGTTACGCAGTTGTCCAATCATTTCATATAGATAACATAGGAAATATATCATTACTTGCGGATAAAGCCTATAGAGTTAGTGTTATAGGAATTGAAAGTTATAATCTTCCTGCTAACCTAATTCCTATCTTTGATATTATTCTCGACATGGATTGGTTGTTAAAGAACCACGCAAAGCTCTTGTGCTACAAAGAGATGATATGCATCCCTATCGAAAGGGAAGATTCTATTTACGTCTACGGTGAAAATAATAAATTTCTTTCTTAAAAACTCGTAAATTATGTCGAAGGGATATTCTACTTATCCGGCTTATACAGTTAATACCTTGAAAGAGGAGAAGAAAACTGTGAATGATAACCTTTGGATAATTATCGACCGGCTGATGAAGAGTGCATATATTCTCGCCACACGTAAAACGACTCCATTGGAGAAATACGCGTAAGTTACTTAGACGAAAGCATCGCGAGACATGGTGTGCCACTAAAGATTTTTTTTTCCGATCGTAATACTCGCTTCACTTCTTACTTTTGGGCGAGTATGAAGAGTGAATTGGGATCTCGAATTACTCCCAACACAACTTATCATCCTCAGACAAATGATCAGAAGAAGAGAGCAATCCAAATAGTAGAAAATATACTGAAGGTATATAAAGTACTATATGAGCATAAATGTCACACACAAATATGTTGGCGTGACCTATGACAGAAGATCTTTGAAGAATATGAAATGATTCAATACATCACTGACAAGATACAAATTTTGCCGAAAAAAGAATGAAAGTAGCCCAGGATCGACAAATGTCCTATGCAAAAAGAGGAGACGACCCATAGAATTCTGGGTGGATGATTTAGTAATACTGAAGGTATTTCATGAGAAGGCGTTATACTACTTTGGAAGAAAGAACGGTTGGTAAGCAAGCATACTGCTTGGAATTGCCTGAAGATTTGACAGATATTCGTGAAGTGTTTCATGTGAGTTATCTGTGTAAAGGTTTAAGCATATATGATGAAATGGTTCTATTATCAGAGGTGAAACTGGATAATAAGTTAAGTAGAAGAGATCGTAAATGAAAGAATGACTAATCTACATAATAAAGGTGTAGATTTGGTGATTTTCATGTAGAAACACCGTCGAGGCTCAAATTATACTTGGGAAAAGTAAGAATGAAATAAGAGTGAAGTATCCCTAATTGTTTTAATCGTTATGATTTCGGGGACGAAATCCTCAAAAGGAGGAGGTATTTGTAACATACACATTCTGAAATTGTGTATTGTTATTATTAAAAGTGAATAAAATTGAGCATTGAGTTCTAACAGATAGTTTTTACTAGAAATGAAGTAAAACTATGTTTAGAATCACTCATAAAATATTGGAAGTCTTATGAGATTCCAATTAATAGCCAAATAATGAAAACTTAGCGAAAACTATGTTTATAAACATTTTATATGTTTTAAGCTACTTATTACACTGTACATCTTACTCTGTACATCAATCATGCCTATGTTATGAACATGCATACTATGCCTTTCTATGGTCCTTCCTTTGGGAATAGATCCACTGGATACTATTCTAATGATGCATTTCATAATTCCAAGTTCTTATCGTTGTCTAAGATGTAGTGGAATTCCATATTTACATGCATAGTCTTTTTGTGATGTCAAGGTTCTTAAGTCACTAAGCCTTTGACATTACAAAATGTTCCATTGGAATTTGTTACTACAAACAATTCCATGGTTATGAAGTCTCAATTTCAAGATACACTCCTTGAACACTTATCTTGTATTAAAGGTTCCAACTTACATGTAGATTTTTCAAAAATCTTCCATTATGGAAACATTTACATATTCCATATGACCATCAATTCTAACCAAGAATCATCTCAATCCATCACGGGGCTTTCCCTTTTGGTGGATCTTTGAAGGATCCTTCCTCTTCTTTCCCTTCCCTTGGCCAATTGCCAACACAGGAGTAGCCACAGCAGGGGATGATGCAACAGATTTGTCCTTGAGGTTGCTCTCAGCAGTCCTTGAAGCTTACTCAAGGAGACCTCCTCCTTATTCATGTGGTATGTCATTCTGAACTGATTGTAGCAGGAAGGCAAGGAGTGGAGGATTATGTCGATAGCCAAATCCTCATCAAACTTAACATTAAGTTTGAGAAGACGATCAACATACCTCTGCATTTTCTACAAATGCAGGGCTAGGGATTCTCCACTCCCCATCTTAGCGATGATCATGTTAGTGATGATCTCATAGCGCTCTTGCCTTGCGCTTTGGTGGTACCTGTCCAGCAAATCTAGATGCATTTCATATGGATACATGTCCTCGTAGGACTTTTGGAGTTCGAGGTTCATGGTGGCTAGCATGATGCAATGAACTTTCACAGCATCATGCTCGTGGCCCTCAAAGGCAGCCAACTCTTCAAGAGTAGCAACATCTGGGTTGATCTTTTCAAGCTTCTCATCGAGGACATATTATTTGTCCTCGTAGCGAGTGATCATACGAATGCATCTCATCCACTCGTTGAAATTCGACCCATCAAATGCCACCTTTTGACATAGGTTCATTAGCGAGAATGACCCAGAAGGGTTGTTGTTGTTGTTAGCAGACATCTGAAAAAGAAAGGAACAAAGTTTGATTAGAAATGAATTCCCCAAATTAAACACCCAAATGTAAAATTAGGGCTAGGATCCAACAACATTATTCACAACTTAGAAAAGGGATGCTGTCATCTAAATGCGAATAATTTGAAGGTAAGTGAATGACGATTCACTAATTTTCCACCATGAAAAACGAAAAGAAATTAAGTTTTAAATGTATTTGAAAACTCCTAGATCTTTGAGATTCATTGAACTTTTCAATGGCATGTTTAAATCTCGATATGCCCTTCAAATTTGCAACTGGGATACCGAGGATCGTAGACAAGTTGTGAATAACCATGCGAATCAACATGGTGCACTTAATGTCTCTATCACCTAATCAATGTGCCGGTAAACCACACACGCCTCATTGATCTATCACAAACATCGAGCCACCCTTTGCTACTAATCTTAACGTCAAATTAGTGTGTCGGTTAACCACACACGCTCCACTAACGTTTGACAAGGGTACAAAGTGTAATTCCATGGAGTAGCATCATTTTCACATTTTACCCTAAAGTAACTAAGATTGGGAATTTGTAAAACATTATAGTTACTTTGTAAATTCATTATACTTGTAATGAGGAATTAAGTGCCCTATCCTATCCATTCGGCTAACGACACTCTACCAGTCAAGCAAGCGGTGGGTGTGAGTGTACACCCATTAAGCGTCATTTTATAGGCAGCAACCTTATACCCACCTTATACACTGGCTTCGTGAATGAGGCCTACTAGCGATAAGACTAGCTTATTCTTATACATATATATATATATATATATATATATATATATATTTGTGTGTGTGTGTGTATATATATATATGTATGTATGTATGTATGTATGTATATATATATATATATATATATATATATATATATTAATCTAGTAATAATAAAGTATAAGGTTGATTTTTAAACTTGTAAAAATCTAAGGGTTGAAATTTGAAATTTTTAAAATTAAACTCTTAATCAAAATTTAAATTTCAAAACTTGAGGGCAAGTTTTGAACTTTTCAAAACAAAAGGGATCAAATAAAAAATAATATAAATCACACAATTAATTCATTGATTATCTATATTTGACCTAATCCATATTCTTGCAAGATAAGTTACCCAATTAATTCAAATAATCAACTTTTAATCACATAAGGAATTTATTATTTAATGAATTGGTAATTATCTTTTGTTTTTGGAAAGGATAGTGCTACAGTGACATTAAAATCCGAATTTTATCAGAAAAAGCAGATTAGGCAACTATCACTTAGCAAAAATAGCAAGAAATCCCGAAAATGTCTCTGTCTGACGATCCGACTCGCCGAGTCACCCTGGACTCGCCGAGTTGGGCAGACTCGCCGAGTTCATGAAGTTACTCGTCGAGTCATGTCGAACATAAGCAAAAAAACGATTTTAAGCATGTTAAACATACAAAGCATCCATACAACAGAAACCCATCATGGCTCTGATGCCACTGATGGGTTTTATGCATAAGAACAATCCTATGTGCTCATACAAACCCTAATGCTTGGATCTAGGTTTCTCTATTGTACATGAAATGAGTCCAAGACTTACAAACTCTAAACTAGCATATATATATATATATATATATATATATATATATATATATATATATATATAATTTAACATATAGAATCAGATCTAGATGTTTACCTCTTCAATGGAAAGCTTGAATCTTCTTTCTTGGAGCTTAGAGTCACAATTGTAACTCCTCTAATGGGTTACAAACACCACAAGCAAGAAGGAAACTATGAGAGAGGAGGGGGATGCTAAATTTCGGCCTAGGGTTTCTCTTGGGAAGCAAGTGGCCGAAAATTGAAGGCTAGGGGTCTTATTTATATTGTAGGCTGGTAAGGTTTCAGTCTTAAACCCTAATGGACAACTTAGTCACCAAGCAGCCCAAGGAACCTTCTGGAATAGGGCCTTGGACGAAAATATGATGATCCTTCATCATAATTTCGTTCCCCCTTAGTCCATTAGGTTTCCCAGCCCAAAAATCAACTATCATACATTTGACAGTTTATGCCCCTTTATTTAATTAATCTCTTTTAGTCAACAAATTAATTCCTAATTAATTTATGACTAATACTAATTAAATAAATATGATTTCTCTTTCAATATATTATTCTTATAATATATTAACAAATCATATTATCCTCTCTCTCTCTCATCAAATTACCTTGTCAAGTTGCTTTGGTGAAGGTAACCCAAAAGGACCATGCACAACCGGGTCAAGTACATACCAAATATAGTTACGGGCTTAGACACTAATCCAATAGTATCCAGTTGAAATAAACCAAAGGGGTAGGTCTAGCACCCAGATATGCTCGGTAGTATCCGGTTGAAATAAATCGAAATGGTAGGTCGAGCACCCAGATATGCTCGGCAGTATCTGGTTGAAATAAACCGAAGGGGTAGGTCAAGCACCCAGATATTCTCAATAGTATCCGGTTGAAATAGACCAAAGGGGAGGCCAGCACCCAAATATGCTTGGCAGTATTAGTGTTTTAGGATTTCATATATGGATGGGTAATTGATTGTGTGGGTAATGCTAAATCACTAACAGTGGGATTGAACAATCTCAGAGTAAATGATTTGACCCTAGTGCTCAACTCTCGTCAGAGTCTAACTGTTGCAGGGATGAATCTGTTACTCGAAGGATAATCAAAGCCTTCTATCGAGTATGAGTGTTCTGTAGCGGTATATGGTCGGTGATTTTGCTTCGTTCGAGATAGCAGTGTGAGTAGGGATTAGAAGCAATTTGTGTGGTGCGAGACTCTATGAGGATGGTTTAGTGTCAGATCTGACAGGCAGTCAGGCCATTGAGACTTCGGCTTCGAATTTCAGGTGAAGTAGGTTGGTCTTATTTGAGAGATTAAAGATTTGTTCTGCACCGGGTTTGAAGAATTTATTCTAAAAGTTCATTGTATGATCAAAGTTAGAAGGGTTATGACTGGTTTGCCATCAGTTGTGAGAAGGCATGGGTTGTTTCAGCACAGGCGAGCTATCAGGAAGTCAGGTTATTATAGATGTTAGGTCCCAGAAGGTAGAAGTGGCTCGCAAGGGTTAAACGATCGGGTATTATGTTCGGGATAGAAATTTCGGTTTTGCTTTCGGTTACCTTGGGGGAGGCTATAATATGCACAAAATTTCCAATCATGATGATCAGGTTGATTGCCTTGATATGAGTGTTAGTAAGGAGTGATTTCAAGGATGAAATCTAATTTAAGTGGGGGGAGTTGTAACACTCGATTTCAGATTTGCCTTATTGCTTGGGGTTGCGGCCCAATCATCAATTGTCATGGAGTTTAGGGCTTCAAAAAAGGAAGCATTTAGCCTATTCCGGATCTAGTTGCCATGGTTTAAGTGATCCACGTATTCAATTGTGTGCGGGTCAACCGGGTACACATGACGTACCAAGTGGGAACGCATGGAGTTCAAAAGGAAAATGGAGGCGGAACAGATTAGGAGTGCAGTGCGTTTGCGGGGCAGATTCAAAAGCTCATATTTAGGGTTTGGTCCCTTCATAAGCATCATTATGGACCCACACCTCTTTTATTCTTCAACTTCCATCCTCTCTAACCCTAAGAACGAAACCCTAGCCTCCATTTGAGTGATTCTTGAGCTTTAAAGTGATTTATGAGTATTTTGGTGCTTGAGGAGGAAGAAGGAACTTCTTGAAGAGTCATTGCTTGACTTGGATCTTTTGGATCCAAGATTTTTGCACCTAGATCTTTCTTCTGGAGGTATAAAGTTTCATCCTTGACAGCTCTTTCATGTAGATCTAGCAAGTTGGTTTATTGTTATGGTTTTGGTCCCTTTGAGGTGGTTCTTATGAGTAGAAGTTACTCTAAAACCTTTGAGCTTCATATTTGGTCCTTGTTGAGGTTATGGTGTCATAAAGTTTGGATCTTGATGGGTGTAGGCCTTCCATGCATGATTTGGTAGTTATTTGATGAAGTTTAGGGACTTAGGGTTTTGATTTGCGTCCCATTGAGTATGCTAAGTCATAAAGCTGGAAACTTTCTGACGTGAGAAGTCCCTTTGAATCAGTTCTGGAAGTTTGGACTAAGGTCTGAAGGTAAAAGCTTGCATCTTGGCCTCTTTATGGAGTTAGAAGGCTTGAAATCATGATTGGGTCCTTTTGGACTATGCAAAGGCTCCAAGTTGACAACTTTATGGACTAAGTCACTGATATGAAGCTATTTTGAAGATTTGAATGTTGAACTTAAGGTATTAATACGTTTGGGATAATTTTTAGACAATGGCCGGGAAAGTCGTGCGTTCATCTTGGGAACGCAGCGCGTTCAAGAAAAGGGTCCCGATTGGTGGTCTGGAAACGAACGCTCTACGCTCCACCAGGGAACGCATCACGTTCGGTTCATCAGTGGGCTTTTTGGTCATGGACTTGTCTTGGGGTTCGAGCTTGTTTCTTTGGGTTATGAATCATCTGTTTGGGCTCTGGTTGAGCCTTAGGACTTTGAGTGGACCTTAGGTTTGGTTTGGGCCTCGAGTTGTGTTGTTGGGCCATTAGTGAGCCTTGGGCCAAGTTGGGTTGGACCCATTAAGGAAAGGGGAAAATGGTCTTTTACCCTAGGAGTCGGGACTTATGAGTTGAGGCTGCGGTTAATGGATTATGGCATAATTACTAATTGATATTTATTTGTTGTTAGTGTGGGATTTCCAGTTCGGCAACCGAGTGTTATCAGATTTCAGTAGATCGAGGTGAGTTTCCTCCTGTATGAACGGGTCAAAGGCACCAATACCGGCCCGTATATGTATGTTAGTATGTTCCGGACTAAGGTCCGATGCTGGGCAGTGCCCGATGTAGGTTTATATGTTTTCGGATTACGATCTGATGTCGGGCAGTGCCCGATGTAGGTTATATGTTTCTAGATTACGATCCGATGTCGGGCAGTACCTGATGTAGGTTTATTTGTTTCCGGATTACGATCCGATGTCGGCCGGTGCCCGATGTAGGTTTATATGTTTATGGATTTCGATCTGATGTCGGGCAATGCCCGAGGAATGTTTGTATGCTTGATATATTTGTGATTCATGCATGTGTTTGTATTGTATTTTTTTCGGATTACGGTCCGATGTTGGGCAATGCCCGAGGAATGTTTGTATGTTTCCGGATTTTGGTCTGATGTCGGGCGGGGTTCGAGTAATGTTTACATGTTTATGTTATGTGATTATTTATGTGTATTTTTTGATATGTTTATATGTATACTGAGCTTTGCTCGATGCCGGGCGGGGTCCGATGTCGGGTTGGGCCCGATAAAGGGGCGAGGCCCATGATATGTTTATATGTGATTATGTGTATGGTATGTGGTCATTTGAGGAGAGTCGTTAAGCTTCGTGCTTACAGTTTTCAGTTTTGGTTTCAGGTACTTCCGGTAGCAAAGGGAAGAGCTCGGGATGACTGCATTACACACACCATGATGTTTTAGCCTGGGATGTTTACTCTGATATATTTGACAAATGTTTTGATATGAGATACTACTACTTATGTTTTGATGAGATGATTCTGATAAGTATGGTTTTATTTAATAATTAAAAATGAAATTTTTGGTCATGATTTTTGGGATGTAACACCGATGGTTGTTGACCCGGGGGTATTTCAGTATGATGACTGATTGGACCCAGCATGGTTGTTTGTATATGATAGGTGTATTGTATGGTGGTACTTTGGGGGAAACTTACTAAGCGTTGGCTTACAATTTTTGGTTATGGTTATAGGAACTTCCAAGGATCGTGGGAAGGTGAAGACGTGACCGTACACATCCTTTTTATGTTGTTGATCTTAGGAGACTTTGTTTTGAACAATGTTTTGAAAACAATGGTTTTGTAAACACTTTTATTATGAGTAAATTACACGAATGGTCCCTATGATTTGGGGTAATTTGCACGTGTGGTACCTAACTTATTTTTTTAACTCGGAAGGTTCCTACTGTTTGTTTTTGTTACGTGCTTGGTCCCTACTGTTTGTTTTTGTTACATGTTTGGTCCCTATCTTAGCTAAAAAGACTTTTATTTAAATAGGTAAAAATGATGGGGTAGGTAAGGTAAGGTGAAAGGTATGGGATTGTGGGTGTGTTTATTTAAATAAATAAAAAAACCAAGGGCAAAACAGTCTTCTTAGGTAAGTCAGGGACTAAGCGCGTAACAAAAAAAAAGTAGGGACATTCCGAGTTAAAAAAAAATAAGTTAGGGACTAAACGTGTAAATTACCGTAAACCATAGGGACTATTCGTGTAATTTACTCTTTTATTATTAAATGGGTTGATTTGAAAAGTTTAAATTAGTTGTGATTTTTGAGATGTTACATATTCCCATATGAACTAATAATATAGTATTATAGGTTAATCCTCGTTGGCATGTTGCTCGCAAGTTGAATTGTCCGGTTAGCTATAAATCCTCTGAGAAGTTATCCATGTGAGCTCTTCTCACTATATTGTATACTCCAGTATGTATCCTTTGTATGATAGGATATAGTTTCCCTTTAGTATGCAATTAGGCAATTATACTAGGATAGTTAGTTGCTTTTTATGTGGATTGTTTCCTGTTATGTGAATTGTTGTTATATAGGGCGAACCAACTATATGCTGAAGTCCAAGGTATGGACCAACTATAAGTTGAAGGCTAATATGTGTATACATTAGATATATGTTGTGATATGTGGTATATTGAAGGGATTCACTAAGTATCGACTTACAATTATTGAATAACTAATTTTCAGGTTGTTCTTCGGATCGAGGAAAAGCCCACGCATGACTGTACTCGCGTTGAAGGCATTTGTTTTAAGACTTCCGCTAAAACTCTTTTCAAATAAATGTATGACAGTAGCTTTTTAATGCGTTCTAAGATTTATATTTTAATAAATAAAACAAAAAAATTTCCTTGAAATTTGGGATGTTACAGTCAGTGTGACAACCCAAAATTTCTATTCTGAACAAACCATATCAAGCCAATAGTTGTAGATTAGTTACAATGTAAACTCAGATTTTGAGTATAAGTTTGGCAGTTTTCAGGATTTTACACTTAAGGAGATATTAGGAGAGTGGATGCATTAGGGTTTTGTGCAACACTGTAATTCCAATACTCTAGGACATTAGAATTCATTCCGAGAATAGAAATATTTTCTGCCAAAAATCTCAGGACTATAAATAGAATTCTGAACCAAATTGGTTCATTAGTTGAATTCCAATTAGAGAAAAGCCAAATTCCCTCTCACGGATCTTCGGGTTTTTATCCCAAATCGTGAGTAAAGTTCTCTAGTTTTGTTATAAGGCTTGTTTTACGCTTATGAACATAGATTGTATGTCAACTACATGAGATCCGGGAGTTTACCGCCCAAGAACGTTCTTGGGGAGTAAACTACAAAATCAAGCTTAAAGGCCACCTAGTCCCATTTCCTTGTTAGACAACTAGTTAAGGATAATATGTATGTACATTTGAGACTAGAAATCAATCAAGAACACCTAGTTTTAGGAGTTTACGGCCCAAGAGATTCTTGGACCGTAAACACCAATTTCAAGGGCTTAAATGTGCCCTAATTACCCCAAAGGCTTAGGCTTCATTATAGACATGTACACTAATGTGTTTAGAACCTAGAAAACATAAGAAAAGCACAAGTGTTGAAGAGTTTACGGCCAAGAGTGGTTCTTGGGCCGTAAACTCCTATTAAGGGGTCAAAGGACACCCTAAATCCTTCCTTAAGCCAAGAGACAATTTGGGCATGTACCTAAATGTGTTATGGAATAGCTAAAACACTTAGAACCCCATGAGTGAGGGAGTTTACGGCCCAAAAGGTTCCAGGGCCGTAAACTCTATAAAATGGTACCAATTGGTGCCATAAACCCTCCTAAAGCCAAGTGCTAAAGTCTAGATTTGTTCCTAGAAATGTTTGAGACTTGAAAGCACCATAATAACCCTCCCAAGGGAGTTTATGGCCATAAACTCCAAGGGAATATGGTCTATGGGCCGTAAACTCCCCAAAGGATTCAATATGGTACCCTTAACACTTGTATAGCCTTGAAACAATTCCCCACTAGAGTTGAAATAATTCTAAGCACCATTTCAAGCCTTGGTTGAGAGTTTACGGCTAGGAGTTTACTCCCATGGGCCGTAAACTCCAATGATTATGGTCATTAGACCTTAAACTCACATTAGGGGCATTGCACTCCTTTGTTGCAACCCATTAGCCTCCTAGCACTTGACCAAAAGTGTTTTCCTCGCGTTTAAATGTTTATACTTGTATAATTAGTGATTTAATCTCTAATTATTTATATACATATGTCTTCATATGTAATTAGGATCATTGTGTGTGTCTAAGTCTTCACTTGACACCAAGCACTTGCCCGATCCTTCCTTACGATAACAGTCCGTTCAATTCCAGTCACTTACTGCAGGTGAGTTCATACCCCTTAACTAATGTTTTAAACTACTTTTAAATGTTTTATGGGGGGGATACAAGTAGAATCATGCTAGTTATTATATCAATCACATGCGATTAATAAGTAGAATTACGCTAGTTATTATATCAATCACATGTGATTAATATACAGCATACAAAAGATTTGGCTACTCATTAGCCGTTTTACCAAACGGTTTCCTTCAAATGATTTTTATAAACATTTTATATGTTTTAAGCTACTTATTACACTGTACATCTTACTCTGTACATTACCTTTCAAACTTATTTACAACTGTGTTTCAAACAAATGTTTCCTTATACTCAAAACTGTTTTATCATACTTATGCCTTCAAATTGTTTTGTAGATTGACATCAAGTCGATCTTTTCTTAAAATAATATTTATGTTACAAATGTCTTACAAAAATTAGTTATGCTTTTATATCATTATAAATTGCATGCCTCTATGTATAGTTATATAAGAAATGTTTAAAAGACTTAGGAAGGCTATCCACCCTATTTCCTTTTCGCGCTTGAGATGTGGTCTGGTGGGATATCGGGTACTCGTCCGAAGGTCGTTTAAATATTAGTTATATATCATATGTACATATATAGTCATAAAAGGTCCTTCCAGTTCATCTCATGCCCTTGGGTAGCAAGGGTATACATCCATGTCCATACGTACCAGTTAGACTACTAGTAAACCACCATATGGGTAGTTTAGGAAGATACTAGAACTATTACTATAACACGATATCATACAATGAGTCAGTTCATTCATGAGTCAATACTTTCTAGAACATTACAGTTCATTACATTACTATACTTGCTAGGTAGAGAGCACGTACATTATAGCTAGAACAGTTCATTACATTACTATACATGCTAGATAGAGAGAACACACATTACAGCTAGCACACGTAGAACATTACAGTACTCTGCTATACAATTACATGATCACACTTACATAAGTACAATTACATGATCACACTTATAGGAGTACTTTTACATAGATATTACAGGAGGAGTCCTATTACGTTTTATATGTATCGACTCTGTTATGAAATCCTCATTCCTATCTTTACCTTGTGATACAATCACACAATCGACGAGATAGATTGGATTTAATATCCTAGTACCAAAGGATACGTTGCGGGATTGACCATTCCTAGAATCTCTGTTAGCTACAGAGGTAAAAGCACATCCACTGATGTCAACGGTTGATACCATTACAGGTATACTTTTGGGGACTGACTATTCCTATACCCAACTGTTAGCAACAGAGGTAAATGTACATCTACGGATGTCTTCAGTTAACATTGTTATTTGCCCTAGTACCAAAGGGGAATACTATCATAGTTAGGTCTTGGTAGAAGACTACATTCAAAACAGTTAGATCTTGGTAGAAGACTACATTCAGAACAGTTAGGTCTTGATAAAAGGCTACATGAGAACAGTTAAGTCTAGGTAGAAGACTCTTTTGTTACTAATAGGAATCATAGGGATTTCTAGGGTTTTTCAAACGTTTACAGTTGTTTTACAAATATTTTCATACATACAAGTTCATATACAAATTCTTACATACAAATACTTACATACAAATTAAGACACTAAATACTTATGATCTCACCAGCTTCAAAGCTGATACTCGCTTTCAAAATTACTTGTATCCTCAGGTCATCATAGACAGGTACCGATGCAAGGAGAAAGGAAGATGGAGCTTCTTCAAGACTTATCTTTCATTTTGATTTATGCTTTAGTGTTTATCAAAATTTGACAGAATACAATTGTATAATAATTATTTTATTAATGCAATGGATGATGTTTTTGCTTGTTTACTACGTTACATTGTTGTTGATATTATACATGACGTCCTCCGCCCCAGATCGTTTCCGCCGTTCTTGGTTTTGGGGTGTGACAGTCAGGGATTCTATTTTTCCAATATCAGTGAGATAATTCAGGGTCGGAGGGGTTTGTTCGGTTCGGTTCACAAAGTGTAGTCATTACGGCTATAATTTGGAATATTTATGTATGTATGGAAGTCAAAAATGGTATAAGGTTTTCTGTTTTCGAGCAGAGTTGTTGGATTTTCTTTTAATAATTAAGGACAGAGTGTTAAGTTTCATTCCTTCACTGGGCTTCAATGGTAGTGTTGGAAGGCGGTCGTCTGAATGAGATGACTTCTCTGTCCTAATCGGAATTCAGGAAGTTCTAGCAGGGTCGAATGGTGTGGCAAAGTAAGTTATAAGGAATGATTTTGAGGATGAAATTTAATTTAAGTGGGGGAGAGTTGTGACTACCCGAAATTTCCATTCTGTACAAACTATATCACTTCAATAGAAGTTATAGCAGTCACAGTTAATTTTCAGACTTTTTCGTGTAAGTTTGAGTAATTTAGGGTTTACACTTCAGGAAGTATCAGGAGAGTGAGTGCACTAGGGTTTTGTGCAACACTGTTATTCCAACACTCTATTATATTAGAGATCATTTCGGGAATAAAAATATTTTTCTGCCAAAAATATCTCAGGACTATAAATAGAATACTGAACCAAATTCATTCATTATTCGCATTTCCAACTAGAGAAAAGCCATTTTCTCTCTCACGGATCTTCGGGTTTTTATCCCAAATCGTGAGTACCCCTCTCTAGTAGTGTTATATAGCTTTAAATGTGTTCATAACATAGATTACATAGCTAAATCACGAGATTTAGGAGTTTACTCCCCAAGGTGTTCTTGGGCGGTAAACTCCCGAAAATAATGCCTAGCCTTTCCCCCGAGATATACTACTGCCTTGGACTTATATAGGAGTGTATTAGGGACAAGAAAACATCAAAGAAACACCCAAGTTTGGGAGTTCACGGCCCAAGATGATCTTGGACCGTGAACTCCAAAATCATGCACAAAAGGGTGCTTTTAAGGCCCCTAAAGCCTTAGACAATTACTAGAAATTGTTTCCCACTTAAATGAAGGACTAAAACACATCAAAAGCACCCCTTCAAATGAGTTCACGGCCCTAATAAGGTTCTTGGGCCGTGAACATTAAACAAAGGCACCAAAGTGTGCCTAAGGCCTTCATATGCTTGGAATAAAAGTCTAGAACCTATACCACTTGTGCAAGAGACTTGAAAGCATCAAAAACAACCATCCTTAAGAGTTTATGGCCGCACACTCTAAGGGAAATGGCCTTAGGGCCGTAAACTCCTAAATGGAGTGTTTATATGCCTTAAACCCTTCCAAGGACTTAACCACCAAGTTGGAATAATTCTAGGGATTATTTAACACCTTAAAACAACCAAAGACATTGAGTCTTGGAGTTTACGGCTATAAACTCAAGAGTTTACAACCGTAAACTCCATGTGTGATGGTATGTGAGGAGTAAACTCATATATGGGGTCCTTTGGAACCCTAAACACAAGTGCCTTGTCCCACAATAGCTTAGATGCAATCCTTAGGGCTTAAAACACTTATATAAAGTGTTTATTATGTCTAGGATGTCTTAACATTATCAATTAGTAATTTGAGACTAATTGAGTGCATATATGTGTGATTATATGTTCATTAGGATCGTAGTGTGTGTACAAGTCCTCACTTGACACCTAACAATCCTACACCGTCCAGTTCATCCGAACCACCATCTACAAGTGAGTTCATACCCCTAATCAATGTTTAAATGATTTTAAATGCTTTAATGGGGGGGGGATACAAGTAGAAAACAGCATGTTATTAAATCCTCTATATGTATTTTATAACTGTGTTTTCATTCAACAGATTTCACATACTACAAAATGTGATGCATGAAATGGTTTTCTATCTTTAAAATACTTTGTTATCAAATGTATTACTTTTGAAATGTTTATCAAAATGACATCAAGTCACTTTTATATTTGTTCAAAACCCTTAGATGTCTTACAAAACCATTTTACATTCTTGAACTAAACTATGCGTATACACTTATATTCTTATATATGTATTGATGATATAGTTTACATATTTCATTTAGTTTCCCACACCCTTGAGTAGTAAGAGTGTATAAACCTACTTGAACAACCAATTACCTTTCAGTAAATTATCATAGGGATAATTTGTAGATATCAAACATTATTCCTATTACAAGGAATCACACAAGAGTCAGTTCATTCATGAGTCTATACCAGTACATTACCTGATACATGAGTACATTTACATATGCTTACATGATACATGAATACGCTTACATGAACACATTACATGAGTACCTTTACGTAGATACATTTACCTGTGTATATTAACATGAATACTTGTATCTCGAATTGCGAGGATGATTTATTAGTACCTTCTATGTAAATCTTCCTGCATATCCCTAGTACCTCGGGATATCTAGACAGGACCCTATCCCTAGTACCTCGGGATACCTAGACGGGCCCCTTTCCCTAGTACCTCGGGATATATGGACGGGACTAACCATTCCGGAACCCATCTGTTAGAAACAGTAGGTGATGAACATCTACGGATGCCTACGGTTATTACTTATATTAGGAGTACCTCGGGATAACAGTTACATACGTCGTGTTAGCCCTAGTACCTCGGGATAACACTTACATTAGTACTTTTTCCTGTTTACTTTATTTTGTGATACTTTCACATAAACGATGAGTTAGACTAAGTACTTTTAGTACTAGTCAATAGAAAGGAAAGACTATCATTTTACTAAACAAAACATTCGGGTCTTGGTAGAAGACTACATTGTCATAACAAAACATTCGGGTCTTGGTAGAAGACTACATTGTCATAACAAAACATTCGGGTCTTGGTAGAAGACTACATCTCAAACTGATAGAAAATAAGGGATTTTCTAGGGTTTTTCATACTTACATCATCATTTCCATTTAAAGGTTTACATGACTTTTAAAACAACTTTTAGTAAGCAAGACAATGACACTTATATACTTATGAATTCACCAGCTTTAAAGCTGATACTCTCTTTCAAAATAACTTGTATTCTCAGGTCATCAGTAGACAGGTACGGTGGCCAGGTTTTGAGAAGACGGAGCAGACAAGTCTCGTCTTTTATTTTGATTGTATATTTTTGGTGTCTTATTACAATGAAAGAACACACATGTATTAAAACTTTACTTATAATGCAATGGATGATGTTGTTGCTTGTTTACTATTTTACACTGTTGTGATACTGTACATGACGTCCTCCACCCCTGAACGTTTCCGCCGTTCGTGGTTTTGGGGTATGACAGATTGGTATCAGAGCTTTGTTTATAATGAATATAGTATATCAACCCATAAAAGATATACTAACTATAAATACATGGGGATTAAAACACTCTGTCTAAGAGTTATACTTTTAAATAATAAAATATTTAAGTAAGTATATGTGCCTGCATTCATACTAAAATCAGTGTCACAATGACAAGAACAAAAGTATTACGATTGTTGAATATCACAAGTAAGCCTGGGGATATATGGTCAGTCTTAGGAATGGCATAGCCTGATCAACTATGCTGGTCCGAGGAGTGATTAGCATATGCCCAAGAATGGTTGTGATATGGAAACAAGTCTAAAAACTTACCAACACAACCATAAAGAAATACCATAGGGGTATTTGGTCTTACAGTAATTATCTTAGTTAGTTCCCCTATTTTAGCTATTTCTTATATCCATTTTCTCGCGTAGATTAAAATGGTTGGATTTCACCATGGCGATCCGTACTTTCCGAACCAAGGCAATGCTGGTTGGCTAGAGGCAGAACCAGAAGATGATCACCCAATCCCTTTGGATGATCACCATGCTGAGGGTTTTTCCGATAGTTCTGACTCAGAGCCTGGAGTCAACAACCTACCCCCAGCTGCTCAAAACCCAAACCTGAACCCCCCGTCCCGCATTTCAAGGACCCACACCTCTGTGGGCCACTAACTTGGCTAGATGGAGCCAGGAACAAGGTCAGCCCATTCCCTACAATGGAGACCGAAGTTTCTACAACCTTACTGAAGGAGGTTCTGCTGACAGGGTCCTACCCATCATGGTTCGTAGAATTTCCAGAAACACGATACTGGGTCAAGAAAATATTGACCGGGTCATAGAGATTGAAGCCAACTCTGGCGTTAACACCATCCACATTCGCCAACTAGAGTTTGCTCATGAAAGGACTCTGGTCCGCAATGCAAATCTGCAGAGGGAACTTGCCGAAACTCAAGCTGAAGTTAGGGAACTTCGAACTCAGCAAGTGAGAGCTGACAGGCGTATGAGGGACATGGAACGTCTACTGTCGGGATCGAGAACTCATGCTAGCAGTTCTCGTCGCCGATAGAATCTCGTCGACTCCTCTTTTGGATATAACTTAGTTTATGTAAAACTTTGGTCTAATTTCCTATCTTTATAAATCTTAGACCTGTTAGGTCTTGATCTAGTCTTAATTCTGTCAAAATTTCCCATCTTGGTTGATGTAAGGCCTACTTCTAGGCCAATTTTTCCCGAACTTGTTACATCTGTAATTCCAGTATTATTGACAGATATCTAATCATATGGAAATTATTATCCAAATATTGTTATCTTCATTTAGTCATACTATTCCTTCTATTGTTGGGCTATGGGGAGTTACTCCATGAGACACATTCATTAATCATTTATTCTTATCCATGTCGTCATCTTTTAAACGTATAGTTAAAGATGCCGCCACGCAGAAATACAAGGCGTAATCCAAACAACGAAGAACCGATACCACCACCTGAACCTTTTCAACCACCTAATCCTTTCGATGCCAACATGTTCCAGGCAGCTTTCACAGCAGCAGTGGCAGCTGCTATGTCAGCAATCAACGCTCCTGCCCCTAGTGGATCAGGAACAGGTGCACCTCCCTCGAACCACGGCGAAAGCCATGGACATCCTCGAGAATGCACCTACAAGGACTTCACGAACGCCAAACCCCGCAGCTTCAATGGAACTGGGGGTGTTATGGTGTTGAGACAATGATTGAAAAGATGGAATTCGTCTTTGAAATTTGTGCTTGCCAGGAGGGCAACAAGGTCAAGTTTGCAGCTTGTACCTTCTCTGACAGAGCATTAACATGGTGGAACAGCCATGTTAACTATCTGACTTTGGTGGTGGCGTATTCCATCAGCTGGGAAAAGTTGAAAGACATGTTGATGAAAGAATACTGTCCTCGAGGTGAAGTACAAAAACTCGAGCAGGAATTCTGGGGTCTTTAAATGGTTGGATCCGACATCACGACCTACACAAATAGGTTCTATGATCTGGCAACTTATGCCTTGATATGGTTTCTCTTGAGAGCAAAAAGATATATATATATATATATATATATATATATATATATATATATATATATATATATATATATATATGGGGACTGTCACCTCAGATCCAGTCAAGTGTGATCGCTTCCAGGCCTATTACCTTCGATAGCGCCAAGGAACTGGCACAATCTCTCATCGATCACCGAAAACCTCAGAACCCAACAATCCCTACACCCGTACCCCAAAAGTCCAACCCCGACAACAACAAGAAAGGGTGGTCTAAGAGGAAAAGGGGATCTTCGCAAGGATCCTCCAAGAGATAACAACATGTGGCAATCAATGTTGCCACAGTGACTCCTATTGTCCCTGCGAACCCCTTACCAGCAAAAACTTATGCTGGAACCCTTCCGAAGTGCACCAAGTGCAACTTCCACCACCACGAACCTTGCAAGGAGATGCAGTGCTCAAACTGCAACAGGAAGGGGCATACGGCCCGTTACTGCAAGGCTCCAACAACTCAGGCCGCCCAGGTTCCTAACGCCGGTATGGGCCAAGCTTGCTACGGTTGTGGCGAAGTGGGCCACTACAAGAGGAACTGCCCTAAAGCAGGGATGGCTGGGGGAGTAGGAAGAGTTATGGCCCTAGGCCACGAGGAAGCGGTAGCTGATCCTATGATAGTTACTGGTACGTTTCTCCTCGATAACTCATATGCTTGCATACTTTTCGATAGTGGAGCATAGAAAAGTTTTGTAAGTCACAAATTTGCACACCTGCTTAAACAAAAACCATGTGCATTAGATAGTTCATTCACGGTAGAAATGGCTAACGGGAAAACAGAGAGTACTAACTACATATACGTGGGTTGTACCTTAACTTTAGATGGCCATACTTTCAAGATAGATCTCATGCCAATCCCAATTAAATGTTTCGATATTATTATCGGCATGGATTGGTTGAGTCTTCTTCGCGCCGACATCATGTGCTTTGAAAAAGTAGTCCGTCTTAACCTTCCTAACAACGAAACCTTAGTTATCTATGGCGACAAACCTAGTACGATCCTTCACATCATTTCGTGCATTCAAGCCCAGAAGTGCTTGCAGAAGGAATACCATGCATTCCTCGCACACGTCGTCGATACCAGTCAAGAACTGAAAGACATTCAGAGCATCCCAGAAGTACGCGAATTTCCCGACATCTTCCCAGAAGAACTTCCCGGTTTACCACCACAACGCCAAGTCAAGTTCAGAATCGACTTAGTGCCAGGAGCTATCCCAGTAGCCAAATCTCCTTATCTTCTAGCACCGGCCGAGATGCAGGAACTTTCCAGTCAACTTAACGAACTTCTCAAGAAGGGATTCATTCGACCAAGCTTCTCACCATGAGGAGCACCGGTCTTGTTCGTCAAGAAGAAAGATGGATCGTTTCGCATGTGCATCGACTATAGAGAACTCAACAAACTTACCATTAAAAATCATTATCCCTTGCCCCGCATTGACGATTTATTTGATCAACTTCAAGGATCCAACTACTTCTCGAAGATAGATCTACGATCCGGATATCACCAACTACGAGTGTTAGAGGAGGATGTTCCCAAGACAGCCTTCTGAACTCGTTATGGGCACTACGAGTTTGTAGTGATGTCGTTCGGATTAACCAACGCGCCTGCGGTATTCATGGATCTAATCAATAGGGTGTGTCGTCCTTACTTGGATCAGTTTGTCATCGTCTTCATTGATGACATACTCATCTACTCTCGAAGTAAGGAGGAGCATAGTCAACATCTCCGTAGAGTCTTAGAAACATTGCGAGCAGAGAAGCTCTACGCGAAGTTCTCCAAATGTGAATTTTGGATTCGACGAGTCGGATTTTTGGGCCATGTTGTTAGCGAAGAGGGAATACACGTGGACCCCTCCAAAATCAAGGCCATTGAGAACTGGTCAGCACCGAAGACACCTACAGATATTCGTCAATTTCTAGGTCTCGCTGGCTACTATCGCAGGTTCATTCAGAACTTCTCCAGCATTGCGAAACCTCTCACAACCCTGACCCAGAAAGGCGTGGCCTTTGACTGGGAAGAGAAGCAGGAAAGAGCGTTCCAAACGCTCAACCGAGCCTTGTGCACCGCCCTGATACTATCCCTCCCCGAAGGGATAGAAGACTTCATTGTCTATTGCGATGCATCCAATCAAGGACTTGGATGTGTGCTGATGCATCGAGGTAAAGTCATAGCCTATGCCTCGAGACAGCTGAAGACACATGAGGTTAACTATACCACCCACGATCTTGAGCTAGGAGCAGTTGTGTTTGCTCTAAAGATATGGCGACATTACCTATATGGTACAAAAAGCACGATCTTTACAGACCATAAGAGTCTATAACACATTTTCGACCAGAAATAGCTCAACATGAGACAATGACGGTGGGTCGAGCTACTCAGTGATTACGAGTGCGAAATTCGTTATCATCCGGGTAAAGCCAATGTAGTAGCCGACGCCCTAAGTCGGAAAGAATAAACTGGTCGTAGAGTCAAATCTTTGACTCTAACTATCCATTCACACTTATCCATGCAAATTAAGGAGGCTCAGCTTGATGCTTTGAAACCTGAAAACGTGGCTAGAGAATCCCTTAGAGGGATGGATAAGAACTTAGAAATCAAGGGTGGCGGAGCCTTATACCTCATGGATCGGATCTGGACACCGAAACACGGTGGCTTCAGAGACTTGGTCATGACCGAAGCTCACAACACTCGTTATTCCGTCCACCCGGGTTCAGATAAGATGTATCTGGATCTTAAAAAGTTATACTGGTGGCCTAACATGAAAGCAGACATTGCTACCTTTGTGAGTAAATGCCTTACTTGCGCAAAGGTCAAGGTCGAATACCAGAAACCCTATGGTCTTCTACAGCAACCGGAGATACCAGAATGGAAGTGGGAGCGGATCACTATGGACTTCATAACCAAGTTGCCCAAGACGACGGGTGGACTTGACTCCATATGGGTCATCGTCGATAGACTGACCAAGTCTGCACACTTCTTGCCAATCAAAGAAACGGACAAGATGGAGAAACTCACACGAACTTACATTAGGGAGATTGTAAGGTTGCACGGTGTTTGTGACAACCCGATATTTCAACTCTTTGTAACGACCAAAATGGGTCAAGTATTGTAACCACTTCTGAGTAATAAAATTTACTTTCATAAAAAAAAAATGTACAAATAAGTTCTATTTAATTTCCTTCTATGATTAAATGTCTTTGAACCATGATCGTACGTGAAAAGAACGCCCAAATCCGACTTCATATAGCGAAGTTATGATTTTTCCAAGTTCGGCTTAGCAACAGACAGCTAAAAACTCGAATCGGAAATCGAGCGACTTTTGGCCGGAATGACCTAAACGAGAATCGAAGGTCTCAACAATGGTATTCCAGCGGTAAAAAGTCTGGCAAAAACCGACATCAGATAAAGAAGTTATGAATTTTCAAAGAAATTCCTTAAACACGATGGGTTTTTAATAAATAATAAAAAAAATAATTTTGGAATTTGCCGACGAAGTCTAAACGAAAGTTGTAGAGCGTAGTCTCACCTACGCGTGGATATAAAGACCATCGAGAACGGAGTTCGTATGAAGAAGATATGAATTTATGAAGTTTATTAAATAAATTAATTATTTATTTTATTCAAAATTCGGATATTATCTGAAGGGGAGTCAGCGTCCTCATCCGAGGTACGCGCTGCGTACTCCTGTACGCCCTACGTAACCGAGAGGATTAGCCTCTGATCATCCACGTCGCGCTATCCGAAGGAACCGACCCGTCCGACCCGTCCGAAGCCCCGACCCGTCCGACCCGACGTCCCATCCGACCCACGTACCCAGCAACCCGTCCCATCCGAACCGAGGCAGTCGAGGCTTCGGCCATGCATGACGTACGCGTACGCGCTGCGTATGAGCGTACGCCCCGCGTACCGAGGCAGACCAGCCTTACTATAAATAGGATGCGAGGGTTTCCAAAGAAAGGGCTCATTTCTCTTCTCTCTCTCTCAACTTTGCCTCGTTTTCCGTGTCCATTCAAACCCGAAGCTCTGGTCTTTTTGGCTCAAGTCCCGAAGGTCGATTTTACTCCCGAGATTCCCGAGAATCCCGAGGAAAATCCGTTTCCCAAGACGAAACTCTGCCCGGTTTTCCATCTCGCTATCTCCAAAACTTTCAAGTGAGTTTCATACCCCTTAATCAACCTTTTTAATTATTCTAAATACTTTTATATGCTTTCAAGGGGGGGGGGGGATTACAAGTAAAACACACGAGTATTATCGTGTGTTACATAAAGAAACTCTTTTATATACTGTTATATATTTAAATCACATGCGATTTATAAACCTTTAAAGGAACTTTTATATATATATAACATATGTTACAATAGCATTTTATCTTTTAAAATATAAAGTTGTTGTAATGCATGTATAAACTAAACTGTTCTTAGATTTTTCTTGTCTATCTTAGACTCTACACCAAAAATCTATGCTTTCATAAACAAGTGATTCTTTTCCTAAGTATTTCTAAACAAACAAGGCACACTTTATGAAAAGTATAATAGGTATAGTTTTACGAACAGATTTCTAACTCTTATGTACTAGAAACATATATTTCAAGAAGTTTACTTTCGTATACAAGAACAAACGTAACATTTTAACAAGTAGATCTGTTTTTATACCACGGATTTGTGAGACACTAACTTCATGCACGTTCGAGTACACATTTCAAGTCCTGTATTATATACCAGCATCCCTTGGAGGGGGAGCATGGTGTTTGTGTATAGATCTATACGGGCTTGACAACTCGCGCCCTGACTGTTAGTTGCAGTCCACCGTTTGGGGTGACAAACGTCATAACATTCCAACGCCTGAAGAACGTTGTGTATAGGCATTCAGAGTCAATAGTATGGTTATAAAACTCACAAGGGGTATTAAAAATGCATTGATTTACAAGGTTTTCAAACTCATTGGTTATTTTACATATACATACATTTTGGAAACAAACATTGGTCTTGAGTGAAGGCTACTTTTATACTAGTAGAAAATATAGGATTTTCTAAACACAAACAAACAAAGATAAAACATTTCATTTCATTCAAACATTGTCACTTAAATACTTATGAAATTCACCAGCTTAAATGTTGATCTACTCTTTCAAAATTACTTGTATGTCCCAGGGATTCAGTAATTTCAGGTACTAATATGCTTTTGAAGAAGAGATGTTGCGGCGCCAGTTTAATCTCATATTTTGACATCATATTGTAATTGGTTTTGAACATGTAACTTTTGACAAATGTAAACTTTCAATTATATATATGATGGTTGTATTGCTTTCTTTACTATGTATTCATTTGTTACGCTACCACATGAAGTCATCCACCCCCGAACATTTCCGCCGTTCAGGTTTGGGGGTGTGACAGTGTTCCTTTATCTATCATCCCGGACAAAGATAGTAGATTCACTTCGAGGTTCTGGCAGTCATTACAAAGTTCCCTAGGAACTAGGCTGGACATGAGTACAGCCTACCATCCACAGACCGACGGGCAAAGTGAGAGGACTATCCAAACCTTAGAATATATGTTGCGTGCCTGTGTGATTGACTTTGGAAAAGCTTGGGATACCCATTTACCCCTTGTCGAATTTTCCTACAACAACAGTTATCACACTAGCATAAAGGCAGCTCCATTCGAGGCCCTCTATGGCTGAAAGTGCAGATCCCCTCTGTGTTGGGCTGAAGTGGGTGATACCCAGTTAGCTAAGGGAAGAGTTCCCAAAAGCACTCTCACGGGTCCGGAGATCATTCGGGAAACGATAGAGAAGATCGTTCAAATTCGTGAACGATTGAAAGCCTCTAGAGACCGACAGAAAAGCTACGCTGACAAGCGGAGGAAACCATTGGAATTCCAGGTGGGCGACCGAGTCCTACTGAAGGTCTCACCCTGGAAGGGCTTGATACGCTTTGGAAAGCGTGGGAAGCTCAATCCAAGATACATAGGGACTTTCGAGATTCTCGCGAGAATCGGCCCTGTAGCTTACAAACTCAATCTACCGCACGAACTCAGTAACGTACATCCTACCTTCCACGTCTCGAACTTGAAAAAGTGTCTGTCCGACGAGACCCTTGTTATTCCACTCGACGAGATCGAGATCAACGAGAGCCTCAACTTCGTGGAGGAACCAGTAGAGATCATGGACCAAGAGGTCAAGCAAACAAAGCAGAGTCGTATCCCGATAGTGAAGGTGCGCTGGAACGCAAAGCGTGGACCTGAATTCACTTGGGAACGAGAGGATCAGATGAAACTGAAATACCCTCATCTTTTCGCTTAGTTATGTGTAATTTCTTATTTGCTTAAATTCTAATTTCGGGACCAAATTCCTTCTAACGGGGAAATTTCCATTTTGTACAAACTATATCACTTCAATAGAATTTATAGCAGTCACAGTTAATTTTCAGACTTTTTCGTGTAAGTTTGAGTAATTCAGGGTTTACACTTTAGGAAATATCAGGAGAGTAAGTGCACTAGGGTTTTGTGCAACACTGTTATTCCAACACTCTATGATATAAGAGATCATTTCGGGAATAAAAATATTTTCTGCCAAAAATATCTCAGGACTATAAATAGAATTCTGAACCAAATTCATTCATTATTCGCATTTCCAACTAGAGACAAGCCATTTTCTCTCTCACGGATCTTTGGGTTTTTATCCCAAATCATGAGTACCCCTCTCTAGTAGTGTTATATAGCTTTAAATGTGTTCATAACATAGATTACATAGCTAAATCACGAGATTTAGGAGTTTACTCCCCAAGGTGTTCTTGGGCGGTAAACTCCCGAAAACAATGCCTAGCCTTTCCCCCGAGATATACTACTGCCTTGGACTTATATAAGAGTGTATTAGGGACAAGAAAACATCAAAGAAACACCCAAGTTTGGGAGTTCACGGCCCAAGATGATCTTGGACCGTGAACTCCAAAATCATGCACAAAAGGGTGCTTTTAAGGCCCCTAAAGCCTTAGACAATTACTAGAAATTGTTCCCCACTTAAATGAAGGGCTAAAAACACATCAAAAGCACCCCTTCAAATGATTTCACGGCCCTAATAAGGTTCTTGGGCCGTGAACATCAAACAAAGGCACCAAAGTGTGCCTAAGGCCTTCATATGCTTGGAATAAAAGTCTAGAACCTATACCACTTGTGCAAGAGACTTGAAAGCATCAAAAACAACCATCCTTAAGAGTTTACGGCCGCAAACTCTAAGGGAAATGGCCTTAGGGCCGTAAACTCCTAAATGGAGTGTTTTTATGCCTTAAACCCTTCCAAGGACTTAACCACCAATTTGGAATAATTCTAGGGATTATTTAACACCTTAAAACAACCAAAGACATTAAGTCTTGGAGTTTACGGCTGTAAAATCAAGAGTTTACAACCGTAAGCTCCATGTGTGATGGTATATGAGGAGTAAACTCATATATGGGGTCCTTTGGAACCCTAAACACAAGTGCCTTGTCCCACAATAGCTTAGATGCAATCCTTAGGGCTTAAACTTATATAAAGTGTTTATTATGTCTAGGATGTCTTAACATTATCAATTAGTAATTTGAGACTAATTGAGTGCATATATGTGTGATTATATGTTCATTAGGATCGTAGTGTGTGTACAAGTCCTCACTTGACACCTAACAATCCTACACCGTCCAGTTCATCCGAACCACCATCTACAAGTGAGTTCATACCCCTAATCAATGTTTAAATGATTTTAAATGCTTTAATGGGGGGGATACAAGTAGAAAACAGCATGTTATTAAATCCTCTATATGTATTTTATAACTGTGTTTTCATTCAACAGATTTCACATACTACAAAATGTGATGCATGAAATGGTTTTCTATCTTTAAAATACTTTGTTATCAAATGTATTACTTTTGAAATGTTTATCAAAATGACATCAAGTCACTTTTATATTTGTTCAAAACCCTTAGATGTCTTACAAAACCATTTTACATTCTTGAACTAAACTATGCGTATACACTTATATTCTTATATATGTATTGATGATATAGTTTACATCTTTCATTTAGTTTCCCACACCCTTGAGTAGTAAAAGTGTATAAACCTACTTGAACAACCAATTACCTTTCAGTAAATTATCATAGGGATAATTTGTAGATATCAAACATTATTCCTATTACAAGGAATCACACAAGAGTCAGTTCATTCATGAGTCTATACCAGTACATTACCTGATACATGAGTACATTTACATATGCTTACATGATACATGAATACGCTTACATGAACACATTACATGAGTACCTTTACGTAGATACATTTACCTGTGTATATTAACATGAATACTTGTATCTCGAATTGCGAGGATGATTTATTAGTACCTTCTATGTAAATCTTCCTGCATATCCCTAGTACCTCGGGATATCTAGACAGGACCCTATCCCTAGTACCTCGGGATACCTAGACGGGCCCCTTTCCCTAGTACCTCGGGATATATGGACGGGACTAACCATTCCGGAACCCATCTGTTAGAAACAGTAGGTGATGAACATCTACGGATGCCTACGGTTATTACTTATATTAGGAGTACCTTTACAGGGACTAACCCTTCCTCCGCCCTGCTGCTACTACAGAGGACAATTGGACAATCTTCGGATGTTCATTAGGTTATATATGCCGTGTTAGCCCTAGTACCTCGGGATAACAGTTACATACGTCGTGTTAGCCCTAGTACCTCGGGATAACACTTACATTAGTACTTTTTCCTGTTTACTTTATTTTGTGATACTTTCACATAAACGATGAGTTAGACTAAGTACTTTTAGTACTAGTCAATAGAAAGGAAAGACTATCATTTTACTAAACAAAACATTCGGGTCTTGGTAGAAGACTACATTGTCATAACAAAACATTCGGGTCTTGGTAGAAGACTACATTGTCATAACAAAACATTCGGGTCTTGGTAGAATACTACATCTCAAACTGATAGAAAATAAGGGATTTTCTAGGGTTTTTCATACTTACATCATCATTTCCATTTAAAGGTTTACATGACTTTTAAAACAGCTTTTAGTAAGCAAGACAATGACACTTATATACTTATGAATTCACCAGCTTTAAAGCTGATACTATCTTTCAAAATAACTTGTATTCTCAGGTCATCAGTAGACAGGTATGGTGGCCAGGTTTTGAGAAGATGGAGCAGACAAGTCTCGTCTTTTATTTTGATTGTATATTTTTGGTGTCTTATTACAATGAAAGAACACACATGTATTAAAACTTTACTTATAATGCAATGGATGATGTTGTTGCTTGTTTACTATTTTACACTGTTGTGATACTGTACATGACGTCCTCCACCCCTGAACGTTTCCGTCGTTCGTGGTTTTGGGGTGTGACAAGAGTTGTAACACATGTTTTCTAAAATGGTTTGGTTTAGGTCGTAATAAGTAAAAAGCATGGTTTTTAGGGAAAACTAGGTGTCACGACGTGACCATAAGGAGGTTACGACGTTACAATCCAAAATGAAGAACGCACATCTGAAGAGTGGTTACAACATGACATGTATGTAGTTATGACGTGAGGAAGGTTGCAACCCAAGCCCATGATATTTTAGGGTTTCCTTCATATTTAAACCCCATTAACTCAAATTTAGGGTTCATTATCGGCCTCCATCACCCTCAAACCTCATAATAATCTAACTTTAACCTCTCTTGGTGGTTATTGCCTCATTTTGGTGGTTTTGGTGCTCTTTGAAGAAAGTAGGAGGAGGATTGGTGCTAGGATCAAGCAAGCAACATATTCTCATTTTTTATTTCACCCTTTAGACCATTTGTAAGGATTCAAGCTTTTACCTTTATGATTTATTCTCTTAGATCTAAGTTGTTGTGATCCCTTTTGGTTCATGGTTTTGATTTGAGTTAATAAATGGAATAAAGTTGGCAACTTTATGATCATCTTGAGTCCATAAAGCATCATATCTTATGGATCTAAGGATTGATTATGAATTGTGAACCTTGCTTAAGTGTTAGGACATTTTCTTGGCTTTTGACCTAAGTAGGGTAGAGGACATGCATGGAGCATGCATGTCCATAAAGTTGTCATTTTTATGAACCTATGGAGTCCCTTAAAGCTTTCTGGAAAGTAGGAGTTGAAGACTTAATGGATTAATGACTCAAACCATTAAGTTGTTGTCTCAGACTGTGGTCACGACGTTACGTTGAGGATGTCACGACGTGACTAAGGAAGATTTCACGATTATCTTGTCCTAATGAGTTCACAACGTGACCAAGGAGGGTTCATGTCGTGATCCTTGCTGAGTGAGTTGGTTGAGTTGGTGTGAGAACAGTTGGAATCAGGTTGAGTGTGTTCTCACGATGTGACCAAGGGTTGGTTACAAGAGGGTCGATTGTTGGTATCATTGGTTGTTGAATTTGACTTTGACCGTTTACATTTTGGTATGGTTGACTTTTGGTCAAATTGATAGATTTAGTATATAAGCTAAGGTTGGACCTTGTATGTTTTGATAGGTGTGTTGTAGCACCAGTTGCGTTGCATTGAGTTGTGCTTTAGTTGATTTCGTGAGTCAAGTGAGTCTTCTCACTATACTTTGTAGGATGCTAGCTGTCTTTGTAACTCTTGCATTGTGTGTTGGGTTGGACCCATCGATATGCATGTTAGGTTGGGCTCATTTGCACGTTGGGTTGGGCTATTGATATGTTTGATTAGGCCTATTTGTATGCAGGGTTGGGTTCATTGATATGTGGGGATGGGATTGTTAGTATGATGGGTTACGCCCATTATTACAGGTTAGGCCCAATGTGTGGGTTGGGCCCGTTACTATGTATGGTATGTGGTATTTTGGGGATCTCACTAAGCTTTGTGCTTTAAACATTTTTAGGTATTTCCAGTTCCAAAGGGAAGGGACCGGCTTGACTATGTCGTATCCCCTGATGGCTTTTTCCGCACTAATTACTTTTGATTTACTAATGTTTGAAAAATACATTTTTACTTTGTTGGTTTTGGTATAATGTTGTATGAATTGATGGTTTGAAAATGAAAATTTTAATACTATTTTTGGGACGTTACACAATTTTTGTAAATTGTTTTGTACACAGGGATCAAACATGCCAACATACTAACGTATTGTGGCCAAAGTGAATGTTCCACATAAAGAAGGACCAAATGTGAAGTTATTCTAAACTTATTGTTAAAGTCATTTGTGGCAAAAGTGTGAAATTAAGAACTTTTGTTTGTCGCTAAAATGTAAAATAAGAAACTTTTGTGGTGAAAGCAAGAAAACACAAAAATATATTGTCCTAGGCCAACTTGTTTTAATATATAGTATATTATTTATAAGTGTATATTTATTTATTATTAATTTAGATTAACATATTCTCGAAAAGTTTGTATTTGTATATGAATCCAAATACTTGGGAAATATAAAAATATTCTTTTTAGTTGTTATATTTTCATGATTGTAAGTTGTTATATATATACATTCATTGTGTTAGTCTGTCGTATATTATTTTTAATCTTTTGTTATTTACGTTTTTTGTTACATGGTTTTTGGCATTGTAAGCACCTTATCATTTCCTTCATTTACATGAAAGTACTCATTAATGTATGGATGTATCATATGCATTTATTATTCACAAATGTTTATAACGGAACGAATAACAGAAACTGATAATGATGATTTTTTATTAAAAATTATTTTAATTATTTTGCTTTTTTTACATTGAAAATGAACATCTTATCATGTTGTCAATTTTCTAATCATATACATCCAAGTAAAATATTCAACAATAATAGAATTATATTTTTAAAATCACATAAGTTACGAACCCGGTGATGAAACCGAATAAAAAATATAAGATTTTGCGAACTAAGAGCTAACTAACTGAAATAAATAAATTTAAGTAGAGTCATATTTTTTTTTGCTCCAATATACATCCATAATATTTTCTTGATATCTAAACAAAATAGAATACAAAATATGTGAATATAAATTGAAATTGAGAAAATTATCCGGATATTTTTAGACTTTCAAAAGCTTGATTATCATATCCATTTTTGGTTCTCATCGACATATTTTACCATTCAAACTATTTTTTTCATTGTGAGTGACCATGCATAAAATAGTCTTCGTATATAGGTTAAATATTTCAATTAATCAAGGAGTTAATTAACATAAGTTGAAAGGGTGTGAATTTCAAATGAATATGGTTCAAGATATATGATTTATCTTGAACCTTTAGATGACCTCTTTTATAAGAATTATAAATGATTTATCTTGAACCTTTAGATGACCTCTTTTATAAGAATTATAAAGATGCAATTATGACTTTTTGAAAACAGTTCACCTAAAACTATAAACTCTAAACCCTAACTGCATCCCATCTCCGTTACCTGATGTTGGTGTTGTCCCCCTTCTGCTGAGATTGTCAACTTTAAGGAATCATGGAAGAAATATGACTTGATTTGTTTTGTTGATTGGAGTCTACAAGCTGTTCACATTGCTCGTGTCCTAACGATATATATATATATATATATATATATATATATATATATATATATATATATATATATATATATATATATATCCTGGATCAAGTAAAGACTCTGGGTTTTCGACAAGCTACGGCCGAATCCATTTCATATATATATATATATATATATATATATATATATATATATATATATATATATATATATATAATTTGATATTTGGTTTCTATACCAATAAGGTAAGGTAAAGTGGTATATATATATATATATATATATATATATATATATATATATATATATATATATATATATATATATATCCTGGATCAAGTAAAGACTCTGGGTTTTCGACAAGCTACGGCCGAATCCATTTCATATATATATATATATATATATATATATATATATATATATATATATATATATATATATATATATATATATATATATATATATATATATATATATATAATTTGATATTTGGTTTCTATACCAATAAGGTAAAGTCGAAACCCTCTTTGGTTGGTGTTTATTGGTTAATCAAATATGATTCAAATAGACTATTCTTTGAGAAATAATTTTAAGTTATTATTTATGTTTGGTTCTTAATTGTTTGCTTAACTAATTTTGTACAAGTACTTATGCAAAAATACTAGGCTCTAGATCTAAAGAAAACAGAGTAACATGGAGCATTTCTGGAGTTGTCATTATTCCTTTTTATATCAGATACATTTATATATTCTACTAAATATTTAACATGAAATATTCATTATTTTACAAGTACTACTTTATTGTACCAACTATCAAACATGATAAATTATTAATATTTATTTCTTTAATAACAAAAAGGTAAAGGGAGGACACCTGTGAGACCCATTTCACCTGGATCCTACACGTCGTCATCATGATGCAGCTTCAATTTGATTCTCTTCATATCAGCAATGGAGTCGATTCTCGTGTTCTTCCGTCTTCGATTTGACTGATAATACCAGTTCCTCAGTATTTGTGATGCAAGGTACTTTAGCTCTTTCATGGCGCATACTGGCCAATAAGTCGTTCAGTTCGTCTTCTATGACGCCTCTTGTTTGCCTAGACCGCCCTGATATATGGTGTCCCGCTCCATCGCCGTCTGAAGTTTCTTCGCATCTTACACACGACTGTAAGAAATCCTCGCTCCTATATCTCAATCAGTAACTCTTAACTCTTAATACCTTCGATTACTCGATTGGCTTTGGGCCTTTGGTTGTTCATACGTTTTCAGTTCCAAAATTGGAGTCGCATTTGCAAAATACACCAAGGTTATGGGTTTATGTAAACATTAGTGGTGAACATTTGTCATTTTACACTAAATTGGACTCTAATTTGATAAATCTATGCTGCTTTTGATGTAAAGTTGACTCGAAAATGTTGAGAGGAAGAAGATTAATTAAACTGGTTTTCTGTGATTTTGAGTTTTCAGTCTTCTAGACCGAGTTCCTCTTCCATAAGTACATGTATATGAACATCATCATATTGATTTTTTCTCGTTGGAGACATAATCTACCTTTTTGTAACCCTAAAACTTGTGTGTCAAACAGATAATGAACATACAGCAGCAGAAATCAATGGGAGATCAATCGCCAATGAAATTAAAGCTACATTAGCGACTCAAGTTTCTAATATGAAGAATTCAATCAATAAGGTACCTGGATTAGGCGTAATATTGGTGGGAAAAAGAAAAGATTCACGCACATTTGTACGCATCAAGAAAAAAGCTTGCGAACAAGTTGGAATCGCCTCAGTAGTAACAGAGCTTCCTGACGACTGTACAGAAAGCGAAGTTCTTGATGCTGTTTCAATGTTAAATCACAACGAATCAATCCATGGCATTCTCGTCCAGCTTCCATTACCCAATGTAAATTACTCTTTTACCCTATCTTTTGCAATCAATTTCAATCGATTCACCCAATGTAACTGTTGATTCAGCATTTGTGTGAGGAGAAGATTATAAATTCAGTGAAAGTTGAAAAAGATGTGGATGGTTTTCATCCTGTGAACATGGGAAACCTTGCAATGAGAGGAAGGGAGCCTTTGTTTATTCCTTGTGCTTCTTTGGGGTGTATCGAGGTGCTTAATCGATGCAGTGTAGAAATTTTAGGTAAGAAAGCAGTGGTAATTGGAAGAAGCATGATTACTGGATTACCCACTTCCTTGCTATTACAGGTATTTATTTTATTTGTATCCTAATTGTCTTGTATTTGTCTGAATCACATGTCTTTCTACATTCAGAGGCATCATGCTACAGTAAGCGTTGTGCATTCATTCACAAAGAATCCAGAGGAAATAACATGTGAAGCTGACATTTTGGTTTCAGATGTTGGAGTTCCAAATTTGGTTCGAAGTCATTGGTTGAAGCCTGGGGTTGTGGTAATTGATATGGGGTCAACTTTGGTCAAGGTACCTTTTTTAAAATTTTATTTTAGACTAAATTACATTTTTGGTCCCTGACTATAGTTGATTTTTTTCAGTTTTGGTCCTTATTTGAGGTTTAACTCAGCCATAGGAATATCAACTATTAAGTCCGTGTAAAATGACGAATTTACCCTTTATACAGAATAGTTCAGATGTGTGTGGAGATGTTTGCTATGAAGAAGCAATGCATAAAGCATCGGCAATTACTCCTGTCCCTGGTGGTGTTGGACCTGTTACCATCTCCATGCTACTTTCGAATACACTTGAAGCTGCTAAGCGTGCATATCAATGGACTCAAAAATCATAATATAATCAACAATAACAATAATAATAATAATAATAATATATTATGTATCAATTTCAAATGTACATATATATCATCTCCCCTCAATGGACTCAAAAATCATAATATAACCCAACTAATTTAGGTATGTCCAATTTATTTAATGATTTAAACAAAAAAAATTGCATATAAATTATCGCGTCTTCGAGTTGAAATATTCAATCTTGATATTGTTTAATTTTTCATGTATTAATTACATTAAACAGGTTGAAATCTCTTGTTAAAACTTGTTTAAAATTACATCGGTTACTATAACTTCACTTATTGTCTAAGCAGATTAATTGCTAGATGTATTATAGTTAGATGGTAGCATCGACTAATATAAAATTAATGGGGTTTAATCAAGATTTTTAGAATACTGATTTTAATAATATAAAAACTTTGTTTGGCAAAATGGTATTTCAAGATCTTCATCACAAGAAAACTTTGAAAAAAAAATTATTGGCAACTAAGGAGATTTTCGTAAAAAAATAAATAAATAAATAACAGTTTCATGGTACAAACTACAAAGAACAATTTTTCATATGCGTAATGAAGTTTGCAATACTTATTAAACTTTTTTTTTTCGAAACGAAGTTTTATACATTTTGCATTCCTATTTTCATATTGGGTACTTCAAATTAGTAGTTACAATTAATTTTGGGTTTTGCTGAAAAAAAAATATTAATAAGTTTGGCTGTGTTTAACTTTTACTTTTCATTATTAAAAAATATTATTGCTTATGTACGCCTTTTCAATCCTGTTTTATAGGCTTTCTAGTTTCTACTCAAAACTCTTTTCTTATTATTAATTCTTTTTTTATTAAGAAAACAAAGATAGTTTGTTGGAATATTACGGGATGCTTTTTTTAGTAATTAATTAATAAATAATTGTGGAAAATATTATTATCGTTGATGGAAATAATCAAATACGAGCCATCTTACTTTTTATTATTGAATAATAACTGAATTAATATATACCAAAAACTAATAAAGAGCTAAAAAGTTACATAACGTTCAGGGCTTTTGGGCCATAACAATCAAGGCAAATTAATTTTACGATTTTTATTTGAAAACCAAAAAATAATAATAATGATAATGATAATCGAATAAAAACTAAGCTTCCGCACATGCTATTACTAAAGACCACATCATTCCTAATTCTCCACTATAGTTTTTTCTTTAATTATCAAACATTTAAACAACCGATTATCTGGTTATTACAATTTCAAATAATAAAATTTATACCTAAACATTTTCCCCTACTATACGTTTTATTAAAATTGATTGTCTTATTGTGATTACTTAATCCCATTGCTTATAAATCACGTAATCTCATTGCTTATTTTGTCAACGTTCAAATCTGGATCATATTGGTGTGATAGTGTAAATTAATCATTGATCGTGATATGGTCAATAGGTCCAACAGTATAGATTAATCATTGATTGTGATTAGGTCAAGTAGCTAATGAATCGTGACTTGACCTATAATCTAAGATAACGTAAGGCTATGTGTTATAATGAGTAAATAAATGGTAAATTTAAAACATAAGTTGCTACACTTTATGACTAAATCATAATATAACATTTTGTCATGGTTATTATGGAAGAAATAAATTATAATGTCCTTAAAGTAATAAATATATAGACTTAAACTTATTATTTTCTTCCCTTCTTTTACCTATAAAGAGAATTCACTTGTCAATAGAAGTGCTCATATGTTCAAACTTGTGGTCACAAAACCACTATCGTTTAAAAGGTGTCATCATAAACATATAAAAGGCATATATTTAGTTAATTCTTTGAAACGCTTAATAATAAAAAGCAAATAGACAAAAATGGAAACAAAAGTGTTTTAAAGAGAATGAAAGGGGCAGTGGAGCACTAACGACGGTGGGTTGGTAAGATACGAGATAACGAGAAGGAAGTGGATGATGTATAAGGATTCATGTAATGGAAGTTTAATAATTTAATTAGTTTAAAATAAACGTTTTAATTATATTATTTAAGAGAAAAGGACAAAACATAGTCACACTAACATATGATTTGTTACATAATAATAATAATAATAATAATAATAATAATAATAATAATAAAATAAATAATAAATAAATAAATAAATAAAAACCTCATATAACATTAATATATGATTTGTTACCAAAAAAATCCTCAAAAATTGTACATCTTTCACAAAATAATCATAAATTAGGGTTTAACTAGGGTTTTGTCTGCCGCACATTACGACGACGGTGCAAATCCGTTTTGTAAGTTGAATTTTGTCGAATGATATTATAAAAGTTTGGTATTGTTGTATTTGTTGGTAGATAAATATATAAAGTTAGTACCACTGACTAACTTCGATATATACCATCTAAAGAAACTATATGTAACCATATTTATACGTAGAAAACTAACATAAAAATAAGCAAGAAAACGTAAAGGAACTGGAATTTATATCGACACATACATAAAATCAATAAGTAAGATTATTTTTAAGTAACGAACAGAAATTCAAATAATCAAAAACATATTATATGTGACCTACATATGTAGGAAGTATAAGTAAAAATAAACACTAAAAAGTTAAACAAAAAAACGTCGAAACGTAGATCACGAAGGATAATACAAAAGTTTAAAAAATAGAGAGGATAGAAAAGACATTTTACAAAGTTAAGAGTGGAGGAGGTCAAAGTGATATTTTAAAAAGATTATGAGGGAAAATGTCATTTTATAAAGTATTTTAAAAAGTAAAGTGATGAAAATATCATTTTAGAAAGTAAAAGGGTATAAAAAGACGAATAAATGATACATACGGCAATTTAAAAAATAAAAAGGATAAAAATGAAGTTGACAAATTCCAAAGTTAAGATAAAAATGACATTTTAAAAAGTAGAATGAGGGAAATACCATTTTTCTATAAATATTTTAGAAAATATGATAAAAACATCATTTTAAAAAGTGAAGGTGCGAAGCGTCTAATGGACACTTACACCATCATTACTTCTTAATATAGATATATTACAGGAAATAAACATGAACATTAAGAAAATATAAGGGATAAAAATGACAATTTATAAATTTCAAAATGAATGGTCATTTTAAAAAGAAATAGAATATCATTTTATTAAGTATTTTAAAATGTAAAATAATAAAAAAAAATTGTATTTTAGAAAAAACAAATAGTAACAAAATGTCGATAGAAACTTCCACCAACCTCGTAATTTAGAGATAATAATTTCGCCATCCCCTAATTAATACATTTTCTTATTTCCAATTTCTTTTAAATCTCTCAATATAAGAGCATATCTAAGGGAAGATTATTTTAGAGCTTTTTACTGGTATTTGCTTGAGTGATCAAGATGACTTAAGGGTTAATGAATTAGAAAAGTAACGAACTTTGGTCCTTGTTTAATTTTTTTTGTAAATATTTGACCATTGAACTTGTTTGACATGTTCAAAATAAGGTAATGTGACTGGTAATTAGTGGTAACTTTACCATATTATGAACAAGTCAAACAAGTTTACTGGTCAAATATGTACGAAAAAAATATGGTTACCTAAATATGGACAAAAACCAAAGTTCCTTACCCATTTTGGTAATATTGGGTTCTTTATGTTAAGTGCAACTAATCGGGTTGTCGAGTCTTTGTATATGAGGAGATGGTAAAGTTTTGAGCCAACCCAGTTTAGGCCCAGCTAATTAGGTGTTATGTTGTATATGCTTAAGGGGTTGGGTTGTATGAGCTTTAGAGACCTAGCAACACATCCCAACCCATGACTAGCTGGGATTGAATTGGGTTAGACCAAGTCTAACCTAATTGTTCATTGATTGTCTGAGCCTAATCCCAATGTACAATCCCTGAGACATTTCTTGTCTAATATTACCAAAACGGATAAGAAACTTTGATTTTTGTATATATTTAGGTAACCATGTTTTTTTTTCGTACACATTTGACCAATAAACTTGTTTGGCCTGTTCATAATAGGGTAATATTACCGTAATTATCAGTCATATTACCCTATTTTAAACAGGTCAACAAGTTCAATGGTCAAATGTGAACGAAAAAAAAAACATGATTACCTAAATGTGAACAAAGACCAAAGTTCGTTACATTTCTAGGTCATTAACCCATGACTTAAATTGTCGGAGAACATAACTTTTTCGTTTATTCTTATTAACCATCAATACAATGAAGGGTTGAACACCTAACCCCTTTATTTTTAACAATATTTCATATTACCGCTTACTTATTTTTTAGTTTTAAATATATTTTATTAAATGATGATTAAATATAACACATTTATATATCTACGTTTATTCCTATTCAATAAAATAACAAGTTTATTATTCTTTTGTTATGTGTCATCTTAATAGGCATCATAGCTAATGTCATCTCATTTGCCAACCTATTGATTCTCTATTTCAAATTTCAAAATTTAAAATTTTCACTCTAATTACATTAAATTAATAACATTAGAATAAAAAATAAAATAAAATTAATATAGATTATAAGGTCACGTATTTACTTAAATCAATGCTTATACTTTTATATAACTAAAAAAATATCTATTAATTAATAGTTTATTTAAAAAAGTTTATTTAAAATAATTGATTAATAGTTTTAAGTTTTTATTATGAAAGTTTAATTAATTTTATAGAAAATTTTAGATAAATGAGATTATATTATTTAAATTCTTAAAAAATGCTATACGAAGATGTCAACTATTGGACATTTTATTTAATAAGAAGTTAAAGTTAATGAGATAACGAGATGCCAAAGTAAAACTAACAAACTTAGTAAAGGTTTTGCCTCTTAGATTGAAGGTCTCGAATTCTAACCCTTACGTAAACAATTTTGTGATATTAACTTCTAACCATCAACTTCACTATTTAAAAAAAATGATAATTAGGTGACAATATTTGTAAACTATAATATTAGCTTTACCATTGAAAATGTTGTAAGCATATCATTTTTGCAATGAAGCTCTTTTTTACGTGGAAAATCTCTTTTGAAAAGATCCACGCCACAAAGAAAAGTTGATAAAAAAATATTGTTTTCGCAATAACATAAACAATTTCAAAGTATTTTTTTTAATTTTTAATATTTTATCATGTAGCCCTACAAAAAACAAATTTCAAGATTTTGCAAAGATTCATCGTAAAATTAATAGTTATTTTATGGAAAATGATATTTTTTAAACTATTTTTTGTGACAAACCATATGCCAATATGGTAATATTCGTCCTTTTCTCCTTATTTAAATAGGCAACCAACTTTTTTTTTTAACATGAGAGCATATGGATAGATTAGATCGAATCCAAATCAAAACTCACCTTAATAATAATAATAATAATAATAATAATAATAATAATAATAATAATAATAATAATAATAACAATCGCTCTATTTTTTTTTATTTTTTTTTGAGCTTAATCATAATGAAATTTAAGGGATATAGATCTAAAATGAAATTCTTACGTGTGCTTTATAAGATCATTTGGTACCTTTTGAAATTCATGTATCCTGATGATTTTAGCCGAATATGGTTTTTTTTTTCATTTCTCATCAGTTTG
Source organism: Lactuca sativa (assembly GCF_002870075.4). Classification (NCBI taxonomy): domain Eukaryota; kingdom Viridiplantae; phylum Streptophyta; class Magnoliopsida; order Asterales; family Asteraceae; genus Lactuca; species Lactuca sativa. The sequence continues at coordinate 148,741,976 of NC_056624.2, forward strand.
ATCTTCCCCAAGATTGTTCGATTCAATCCCATAAGTTGATCCGTTGGAGTACATGAATTTGATATAACCAAAATTTCCATAACAATAAATACGAGTTCTAATGAGTATGAAAGTCAGCTGCTCCTGCTATTGTCTCCATTGATTTGCCTCTTTAGATCTGCCATGATCATAGCTTCAAGTCCCCAAGGCACATTCAAACAACAAACACTACCTCAGGTATCTCCATTTCCATCTCTACTTCTTCACAAGCTTGCTTGTGCATCAGTTAAAATCTCAACATAAACAAAAACATTCACGCCCACCAACTGTTTGTTGAAATGCCCAAATGGCAATACACGACTCAAAAACCCCAACTTCAATAAATAAAAAAAATAAAAAATAATAAATAAAAAAAAAAGTTACTTGAATCCAGATAACACACAAAGTGTTTCGTATTCATTTTCTTGTAATATATCCTTCCTTTCAAAAAAAAAGAACAGATCATACTGAGCATGAACAGTATACAAGAATAATTCAATACAATCTTCAAGATGAAGACTATATTCATTAATTTAACCACGTTTAATGGCTACAATACAATACAAATGACAATCTTCATCTATCCAATCTCCAATCTCCATCTTTCAAATCTTCATTTTATCTATTTTCAAATATGTAATATACTTCACTGAGTATACTCCTCATAATAATTGTCACTAATCACAGAAACAAACCTCTCAAGCCAAGGAAGCTGATGAAGGTCTTTCATGGTGTTATCAAGATATGAAGATCCAGAATCTGTGCATTGATGTGGAGGAGATTGAGATTGAGATTGAGATTGAGATTGATACATGGATGTATGATGATCTCCAAGACTAAACCCTCCAGCAAGAAATCTTTGAATCAATGCAAGTTGTGATCTTTCTTGATCTGAATACGCATCCATCAAATTTGAAAGTGACCCACATGAATCCCATGCCCATTCCTCAATCGCAGTGCTCGAACCGATATTCTGTGTAAGGGTAAATTCGTCATTTTCTCCTCCTCCATCACTTCCCAATATCGCACATTCACATGTTTGTTCACTGTCAATGTATTGGGCCCCACATGAATAACAAAACTCATGTCCACACCTAAATTGAAAACTCAAGTTAAAATTGATGAATACGAATGTAAGGGTAAAATGGTCATTTGATCTCGTTAAGTCAAAAAGAAAGAACGACTTAATACAGAAAGTCAAAAAGTAGTATAAATAAAAACAAAAAAAGCATACCAACAAGTCATGTGATCACGTGTCAATTCGATCATTCTTTCACACATCTCGCACCGCCTCCATCTTCCAATATCCGCCCCGCCACCACCATCTACCGCCACCGGTGGGCGGTCTTGAAACTCATCACAGCTCATTGAAGCATGCCACGTCACCCCACATTTCACACATATAAACCTCCGACAAACCGGACACTCCACACAATTATTATTATCATTCAAATCACAACAAGGATCAAGCAAAACCGAGCAATCAGAAAAAGGGCAATAAAATTTATCTCCACCAATCGAATTCATTGTGTCCTCCAACAATGTATTAGAGACAACCGGAAGAAAAGATTTGAACTCAGGGGTAGAAATGTAATATCGGCAATTTACACAAGGGCATTTAACCGGGAGTTGAGAGGACTCGAGTTTTTCTTCAACGTGAGATTTGATGCAACTTGAACAAAATTTGTGGGAGCATTTCATTGTGATTGTTATTGGTGTTGGTTTTTCTTCTAAACAAATTGAACATTTTTGGACTGAATTATCGCCTTTAATTGGAAGATGAATCATTCCAATTGCCACTTTAGCAAGATGTAACGCCTCTAAAACATTGGGAATATATTTTAGAACGAAATGATCAAGATTTGTGACATGTTCTAGAACTCTTTGCTTCAATGCCATGTGAAGTGGGTTTTCCAATGTTTTTTCGGTTGTAATCTGAGAGATATGTTACATATACGTAAGTAAATAACTTACTTAATTTGATAGTTATTGATTTAACCCAAAATGAATACAAATTACAATACCTGATGAAATAAGATTGTGGAATCGGTGAATGCGAATACTCTTTTGATGTTATTTTGTGTAGCTTCTAATAGACCTTCCATTAAAGCCAAATAATCTGCAACTGATTCATCTACAAAGAAATCAAGCTTTTTTTGCACTTGAATAACAGGAACCTTGTTAGCTCCTTCCATTACAACCCCGATTCCAGAGACATTGAAGCAATTGTTTCCATGATTTGAAATCGATACACCCTTGAAGAACATTCGTACAGAAAATTCATCAAGAAATTCATCATCGGTGCAAAATTTTAAACCTTGTTTCGTAATTTCTTCCACATCGAGTTCCTCCTCATCTGCACAACAACTTCGGAACTCGTCTTCATCTTCTTCCAGCTTCAATTCCATTACAACAGTTATTTCGTTTCCCCCCATTGCAATTTGCAAATGATCAAATTCAGTAACCCTAGATTCTGATATAGATATCTGGTTCACGAAATTCCAACGAAAAACAGATCAAAATCCAAATCCAAATCCAAATCAAAACCCCATCTTCCAGATCATGATCGAAGAATAAGAAATTCCAACAAAACCCAGATCAGAAAAGCTTCAAAGCTTGAAAGACTGAAAAGAACCCATTTACCGAATCTGAAGTAATAAGTGGGTTTCGGTTTTCAAATACAGTCAATGATTAGAGAAACGAGAAGGGTGTACGAATCTGACTTGAGAGATAAAAAATTCACCAAAAAGGGGAAAAAGGGAAGATAATACTATAAATTAATTAAAGAATAAAGGATAAATAAAGTGAAGCTTCCATACCAATCAAATGATGATGGGTTTGGTCAAAATTCAGCTTCAGAAGGAAGGAATTGTGGTTTCGATCTGATTCCACAACTGTGGTTTCTGAGAGTTGTGTCTGGAAGCAAGAACCCTAATCTGACATTACTGGTGATTGTGTCTACAGTATACAACCACAACTTGTGATTAAAAAACCCTAAATTGTGGATTAAATTTGGTTTGTTTATCTGGCGAAAGGAATATAGTGGTGGTTACTGTTCAGTGGTGTCACCGTTCACATGGAAATGGAATCAAAGAAGAGGACTTGGGAATTTGCTTTTTGTTTTTATATTTAATTCTTAGGAAAATAATTGGTAATCATTGTTATCATGGGTGCTTATAATAAAGAAACCACAATGAGGTTACTTTTTCATATCTCACCCTTACAGTTTTGGGATTTATCATTCGAAAACATTTGCGGTGTTTGATCTGAAATAGAATTATGCTCTCATTCGGTTTTTATTTTTAGAAACATACATTTAAAATTCACATTTTAGGGTTATGTAATTACCATTATTTGATTCAAAACTTATAATATAATGTTAGATCACAAAAATAACCAAATATAGAGACCAGAGTAGGAACAATCTCATACAGGTGCAATTTTATAGAAATTACTTCTTTGTTTCAAAATCAGTTTATTTTCTTGTCTTAAAACAATTATATCATCATTTAACCAATCAACATCCCTCTCTAATGCTTATATTTTTCGGTTTCTTATATACTAAAACGCCTTGGACAACCAACATCTTCATTTTGCCTTATTTTCTTCCCTAATTAGGAAACGAGAGTTTGACCTATGATTGTACAATCATCTTGAATTTCTTTCGCTTGTTCGACATCAAACATTTCCCAATAGCTTCCTTTTCACAAGGCTTTTCACTAGCACTACCTCACTACCTCCGTGCTCAGTTATCAAACATTCATGAGTAGGACACTTCATTTCCTCGTAATCATCTCATGATAAACACACCTCCATTTCACCTTTGTCATTCATAACAATCAATGACATGTTATTGGCAACTTTTTGAATTTCTTTGAGCTTAGCAATGTAGATGTCATGTCTTTAACTTTTTCATTCTTTTCTTGTTACTTCTTCAACATATAATCCCTAGCAAGATGATTCTTACGTAAAAATTAGTTAGCACCTGAATCTCTTAAAAGTTTTTTTTCCTTCGAAGTTTCAAAATTCATTTCATCAGTTGATATTTTATGGTGAAATTACATGCAAATTTTCAGATTGATTAGAACCTTGATTTACAAAGAATTCAAGTTCATACATGAGCGATTCTAAGATCCTGAGTTCGACTTTCAATAAAAAAAACTTTTGCTCTGTTGTTGAAAATTAAATCATGATCTTCGTCAAAATCCTTATCATTAGAAGCTTTAGAATTCATGACTTTTTTTAGCTTGCTTTGATCAAACATTCTCTTCCTTCGATAAAATAGCTAATGGACCACCATAACACTTCTCTTTTAACTCTTCCATGACATCGTCTTCACGACACTTCCAAACGCCATACATATCATATAAAGAGAATGTATACATGTTCTCATGTCCTTTTACCATATCTTGATCATCATCCATTCACTTCTTAAAGAAAGCATGAAAGTAACATCAATATCATGTAAATCTTTATTGATTCCATTTTTTTGAGTTTGTACACCGGTAAAATGAACCTTTTGAAAGTCTGATCTAGTGGTTCTTCATATTTTTGCATAAAATCTCTTAACTTCAACAAGTATATTTGCGACCTTACTTTTCTTTATTTTTCAAGTGCCTTCGTATAGATTTTCCAGATGTTTCCACATCTTTTATGGGATTTTCCAATTCTAAACATGGATAAAGATATTTAGAGGAAGTTCATACTTGAGTTCATGCTTGCATTAAAGATTAATTCATAGTTTCTTCTTATTAGCAAAAATATAAAATATTCCTAATCATAAGTCGTGAAACGATAAATATTTTCTTCAGATGTGTGAGGTCTAGCTTTAATTGATCTCTAAAAGTCTTCATCGAGTCCATAGAGATAATCGTTAATGTGTATCACCTATTGATCACATTCTTTAGGAATTAGGATTATAGCACAATTATGTGATCCAACATTGTTTGCAACGTTGTACAATGCCTGTTAATTGAATTTTGCCTTTGAAACAAGAAGGAAATTGCCAAAACTATAGAAATTTGAGATTCAAACAAAAAAACGAATATATGTTTTGAATGAAAATGAGATGAAATTCCAAGCAGCTTGAAAAATATGTTTTGAATGAAAAATGAGATGAAATTCCAAGCAACTTGAAAATTCTTGTTCTAAGAACTCAATGACAAATGTAAATGCATAATGAAGTGGGTCGAAGGCACCAACGCTGACCCACTAGTAAGAATTATAGTAGAGATAATTGTCTTTGTGATAATTATCTGGTATATCGTTAACTGTTATGATTATGTGCTAGTATGCTATGATGTTATGTGATATGTGATAGGAGGGATAAGTTAGAAATACTGGTCGAAAGGACCGAAGGGGTAGTTAGTACCCAGTTATGTTAGACAGTTTATGACATATGTGTCATGATATTATGTGATAGCGGTAGGGGTGAAATAGTCACCGGATACCGGTCGAAATGACCAAAGGGGTAGGCCAGCACCCTGATATGCTAGGCAAGATACCGGTCGACAGGACTAAAAGGGAGGCCAGCACCCTGATATGCTAGGCAAGGTACCGGTCGACATGACCGAAGGGGTAGTTAGTACCAAGTTATGTTATGCATTATGAGTTATGTATGGTATGTGGTATGATGGGGGAACTCACTAAGCTTTGTGTTTACAATTTTCAGTTTTGTTTTCAGGTACTTCTTCGTCGAAGGGGAATGAATCGGCACAGTAGCAGCGCATCACACACATGATTTCCACACTATGATGTTTTGGGATTGTACTCTGATATGTTATTATTATTTTATAACACGTTTTTATGACTTTTAATTATGGGTTTACGAACATATATGTTATCGATAATGTTTTCAGTAAACGATTTAATAAGTTAATTAAAAATGAAATTTTTTACTGTTACATTATGAACTGAGTTTGTAAGTCTTTTCTTGACAACTCGGTTATCGTGTTCATCTACGGTATACTCATTTATTCAATGACCAAAAAAGAAAAGTTCGTATAGTATTATTTTATTTAACAAAATCACTTGCATTATTTTATTTATAGGATTCTAAATACGAGTTTATCTTTTTAAAATTAATACGGACTTATAAAATCGTTCTACAAGTCACAAGTCCCATATCATAATTATCTATTTTTATAGGCAAAATTATTGAAACCGGAAAGGGGCTTAATGTCTTATTTATTTCTGGAATAATACAAAATATAAGCAGTTATATGTATCCGAACTTTACAAATAATTTTAGCCGCAATATTCATAATAAACTATTATAGCTTTCAATATTAGTTTTAATTTATTAACCAAAAAAGACTAGTTGATTTTTCGCATATAAATCATATACACAATTTAAACATTATTCTATGCAATAATTTCAACATCCAACTTTAAAACTTATGTCATCATTTATTTATGTCTCTTAGATTTAACACTAAAAACAAACACGATAAGAACAAGATGTCCCAAAAGCATACAAATATTCAACCTATGATGCAAATGCAATGGAGCCACTCATTATATGCTATGCATTAACCCATTGTACCACTAAATTAACGTATCCATAAAATACACAAAAAAAAAAAAAAAAAAAAAAAAAAAAAAAAAGGAGACTAAAGCACCGATAATACTAAATATAATTAAATTAACACATTACATTAAACAATACTCTCTACTTAAACACGTTTTATATATTTATCTAACTTGCATACGTCATGCTCACGCTCATGCTGTCGACTGTTTCTGGAAGAGCGTAAATAAGTTAGGCCAATGGAATAACAAAATTTAACATTATGCTAAAATAGTCTTAGAAAATAAGTATTAATACCATAAACCCCCTGATGTTCTAAATATTTCAAATTCATCCTTTTAAGTTTAAGTTTATAAAAACTTCCATAAAGCAACAAATTTACCTTTTCTTTAAGGATGTTTTGGCTGGCTTTAAAGTACTGATTTGGATGATTTATTCCAGAGTCACAAGAAGCTCCATGAATAGCTTCAAAAGTTAAAGTGCATGCTAACTACAATTCAAAACATATTATAAATTACAATTAATAAACACCTCAGAATCTAATAATTAAATAATTTTTTTATATACAAACCTGATAATGTCTCCCTTTCGCTTTTTCCACCACTTGCTCCAATTCTCTGCTGCCTACTCCCATTTTACCAAGAGCAGCTCTTAGATTTTCTTCGCTGTAAATAAAATTTAATAACTTTTCTTGAATATTATTAAATTTGGGAAATGAGAAAATAGTAATAATTAATTTTTTTAAGTTAAATTTGTTAACCTAAAATGACGATAAGGGCAACCATGATGATCTCCAACACCTGGAGTTGATAGGATGATTTTCTGACAAGAAAAAGGTGTATAATCCTGAAATTTAAAAAAAAAAAAAAAAAAAGATTAATTTATATATGTCAAAACCCATAAAAGATTTTTAAAAAATAATCATGGTTTCAAAAAAATCGAAGCTTTATTTATTTATATACCGTTCTCTTTCCTTCTTTACCAAAATTGTGACGTATTCCATATGCATATTCTTTGTCAAATCTTTCAGCTCCAACCTATACATTTATAAACCCTAATTGCAATTTACACACAGTAGATACACATAAAAACACACAGTGAGATTATTAACCTTTTGGGAGAACTCTGCTTTCCAAAATGCAAGTGCATCATCCAGCTTCAACCCAACTCCCTAAATATTTTTTCCAAGATTACAATTACAGTAAAAAGTTAAAAAGTAAATAATTTAAATGTAAATGATTAGTTTAATTACCTTAAGAAACAACCCTAATTGCATCCTCCCTCCATGTTTCAAGTGATGATCTTCTCTTAACTAATCATATTTTGTGAAAGAAATTCAAAATATAAATGAAAAATTGTGTAGATGGATGAAATTATATAATCATTTGATTTACTTACTGAGTCAAAAAGATGACGCATACACAAAGGAAATGAGCTTCGGGCTACTTGATCTATGTCTTTCAGAGATATTTCACCAAATTCTTTGTCCTATTAAGATTCATAGTAACATGATAAAATCATATATTATTAATATATAATATAAATTATATAATATAACAATTGTAATTATTAGAAATTAGAAAAAATAACATACTTGGGTATAATCAGGACCAAGGTAACTGGTAGATAGAGCTTCAACAATCTAAGTAATATAAAATTAAACAAAATTAAGCATGAAACTTGAGAGAAAGAATTAAAATAAAACATAATCAGATTTAGAAACTCACAGGTGTTAATCTGTCCTTTTCCTGTTCTCTAATCATGGATGTCCATTTTCTTGAAAGTAGAAGAGGCTCAAAACATTCAGTAAATACTTAACAGATACAATAACTATGGAACTGAAATCATTGTTAAAAAAATTGAAAATTTTCAAAAAAGTTGAGAAATAAGTCAATAACCTGTTTGTGAGGACAAGGGCTTTTGAAAGATGACTACGAAAGTGTGGAATCACAAATGAGACAACCTGAGATTAGAAACATGAATTTACTTGAATTATTTGTTATTTGTTAAAGTTATGCTACATTATTATTAAATGAAATTGATGATTTAATATTTATTCACCTGGTTTAAAGCAACATATGCATATCCTTTCTTAATGAAGACTCTGCGACTCCCCACAAGTTCAGAAACTTCTTCCCATGGAACCTAATATCATTCAAATGAAAAAGGTCAAATCTTTATAAAGAAAAGATCATAATGAAATATATAAATATTATATAGAGAGAGTGTGAATTGAGGTTCAACTAGGTAATGTACCTTGTAATATACTGTATCAGCTGCAGTATATAAAACACCAAAGAAAATAAACTATGTTAGAGCACTAAAACTGAAAAACAAAAACAAGGACTCGAATCATTGAGGTGAATGCATTTATGACATACAAGTGGGTAGTTGTTGCCCAATTGAGCGTGCAACTTGGCTTAATTTTTCCTTCAAACCCTGAAAAGAATCAAAAAAAGGTTCACAAAACTGACAAAAGTCCTAATCTTGGAAGCATATTTGTATAATGAACAAGAGTAATGAAATGAAAGCCTACAAATACCTCAAATTCTGCATTTGTGACAGATTTATAAGGGATTCCAAGCTCTGTCATCAATGCCCTCTGTGATTCAAAATCGAAAAACCATTAGCAAAGATAACAAGAACATATATAAAACTTTAGTGCTCATATGAATCAAAACAGAAATCATACATGTACATCAGAAGTTTCAAGGCGAAATCGGTAGCGAAAGAGAGTGCTTTCCATTGAAAGAAACCATTTCCTTAGTTCCTCTCTAGAGTGTCACAAGAAAGAGGGGTTAATTGTTGATATAATTAACTCAGACATGAAAAAGACACAAAGGGTAAAAGATGAAAAGCTTACGTTCGACAATACACAAGGCGTAAGACAAAATGGGATATGATGTCTTTATCAATAATCTCTGATGTATTTGGATGTCTCATATTGGCTTTCCATAGATCACTTACCTACATGCTCCAAAAGAAGAATAAACAAACATGAAACACCACACTACTTCAACAAAAAGTAACATAATAATTAACAAATTCCACTAACCAATTTTTCCATTTCATCAGGTTTCTTTCCTCTAGCCAATCCATCAGAAATTCCTCTCAGAACTGCATAAGTTACAAATGAAACCATACTCAGTTTACAAGAGATTGTATGTAAAGTTCAATCAAATTCCAGAACCCAAAACTTATCAATTTAGTTATCCATCTCGTGTTTAGATAGTATAATCGTAAATCAACAACTAGTAACATGCATTCTTCAAAAACTAACTTATATATAGAGTACTTTATATGATATGTTAGATATTATAAAGTCAATAACATTTTATACTTAAACATCATTACATATACCTCATCAGAACCTTTATATTGAGCCATTTATCATATATGATAACGATTTCATGGATATTCGTTATTAGTAAGTACTGTAATAAATTAACTTGTGTTTACATAATCAACATAGGTTAGAACCTGAGAAAAAAAAAAAAAAAAAAAAAAAAAAAAAAAAAAAACTCTAGGGAGTGAATATACAACAATTCCCAAACTTAGCAACTTAAATTTGCATATGCGAATGACGAATGACGGATGTAATTCGTATTTATCAGATAAAGAGGGAGAATATACGGTAAAGAGATAGACACCGGACCTAGGAGCCGATCGACGGCGAATCGCTCGAAATCTTCGAGCCTAACTTCGAGAGTGGGAGCTGAACGATAAAGAGGGATGGTAGAAACACCATCTGCTGATGCTGATGAAGGTTTCTTCTGAGATCTGACGACTTCCATTACAATAACCGATTGATTTTTGTTGTTGGCTCGTCTGAATCTTCCCCCAGAGAACAACACGATATCAATTGGCAAAGTAAGAATAGAAATGGCGGGAAATAAATCCTCAGTTCCCACCAATTTTCCAGAGCAGTCAAATTAGGCTAAATACGGTAATCACTCCGTATACGGATATATGTATTGTTTAATTGTTAGCTATAAATGGGCCTAACTAGTCAAAGCCCAGAAGCCCACAACCATATAAGGTAATCCACAAATCATGATGCCATTGGTATCTAATCAATTTTGATTAAAACAAAATGTTAAATAGAAAAGATTAAATAAGAAGTTTATTTGAATTTGAAATTTGAAATAAATAAAAATTATGAGAAAAAAAACATGCAAAAAATAAATTAATTAAAATTATTGTTTAGTTATCAGACCCGTATACTAAATATGTTAATTATAACAAAATGTTAAACACAAAGGTTTAAACTGTAAATTTATTTGAAATTGAAATTGAAATTTAAAATTTAAAATTTAAAATTTGAAATTAATATCATTATGGTATGTGTAATTTATGAAAACTAATTAATAATATATTAGAAATGGAAAGTGAAATAAATGACAAGTGGAAATAAATATATCTCTAAATTATGACAAAATGACATGTGGCAAGTTGAATGAGAGAAGGACATGTGGCAAAATCATTCTTATTTATTAGGGTAGATTGAGCGGTTTCAAAACGGTCTATTTTGCGGTTTTTGCATGCATCTTTTTCAGTTCGGATCCAGTTTATTTTTGGTTTTGAATTTTTCCGTTTATATTAAGATGTACATAAAATGATATATTAAAAGTTAATAAATGAAATAAAAAAATATATATTTGGTAATACATGATTAATAAAAAAATGATATGTGTATAAACTTTGGCTTCCATTTTATCTAGAGACCATTTAATTAGTCTCGAACCGGTCTTTATTTGGTCTTAGAACGATGTGGTTTCTTTTATTGTTTTTTAACAATGTCAAGAAATCAACCAATTAGCATTAAACAAAAAGAAAATAAAAACTTACACCGGATTTCGAGCATCAACAAACGGTGTTTCTACCGGATTTCGAGCATCACTAATCAATCTGATTTAAGCAAAAAATAATCACCATAAACTTAGCGAAGTTTGATTTTCGAGGTTATCTTGGTTCATCGCAGGATCATTTATGCAATTAAATTGTGAAAGAGAGGAGGAATGCATGATTACGAGTATGGTGGAGAGAGGAATGAGAATATATTGTATGAGAGACAGGTCTTTATATCGATCACGAGAGAGAACTCGACGATTTGAATTGTACGATTTTAGGTTCTAGCCACGATATATTCACTACCCCCTCGAAGAAGAAGAAGGCGATCTTCACCATGTAGTAGATAATTTATAAGATAAGTAATTCTATTTAATTTATTTTATATTTTTTATTCTTGACATTTATAGTGTGTTTACGTGTGATTTTAGAAACTCTGAATGTCTTAGTAATATTGAGTTGCTTAAATAGAACAAATAGCAAAGTATTATTGTATTTTTGTTAATTTATATATTCTAACATCATAATTTTATTTAGTTGATCCAATTTTTGATTGTTTTTGCACTAAGAAACTCCCATGTTTAATTCATAAAATTATATGCACGGATAAATGGTGGATTTTAGACATGACAATTGCTAGAAATCATTATGTAGTTAGAGGGTGTTTGGCTTAGTTTTTGTGGGGCAAAAGTCTTTTTTTTAAAAGTACTATTTACAAAAGTTGTTTTTTAAAATGTATTTGGATTAGCTTTTGAAAAGAAAAAAATCAAAAGTTAAAGTGTTTGGGTTAACTCTTAGGAGAGAGTAGGGAATCATATGTTGTAAATGAAGAATTGATTACGATAGATGGGGATATATTGGTAATTTAATATTTTTACTGTTGAAAAGTTGGAAAAAGTCACATAATCGTCACTTTTCAAAAAGGCTCAATTTACTCTATTTGAAAAGTCATTTCTAAAAGTCATTTTCACTTAAACAAACATCTTTTTAATTTTTCTAAAAGATAAAAATAAAATTCATTTTAAAAGTTAAAACAAACATCCTCTTAGCCTTCCATTAAGATGCAAAAATTTACAATATACTTAATTGTGATAGTTCTTTCCAACCTATCATTTATTATTTCAACAATTAATTAATAATTTTATCATCTCAACATTTAACACTTTGTAAACACATTATGAATATTGTAGAAAAAACATATTTCAATATTACAAAAAAAAAACAAAAAACAAAAAAACAAAAACAAAAACATAAACTTTTGAAAAATAAAATTTTGATTTTAAATTTTTTTAAATTTTTTTTATGAATATATCATATGTGTACTGGTATATATATATTGATGTAAAAAAATTATGATCTTCTTACATAAATTAGTGTGTGTGTGTATATATATATATATATATATATATATATATATATATATATATATATATATATATATGTTATAAGGTGAATGAACAATTATTGTGTGGACGTGTGGATAATGCTATTCTATGAGAAATACTAAGAGAAAAGGTTGTTTAGTAATTTGAATATGTTCAACCTTACACATTTATCGTTATTTTTATGTATTCTCACTAGTTCTTATTCATTGTTGTGCTCACACATCGTTTTTCACTCATTTTCATTCTTACAGAATACGATTCAATAAAACATTCTGACAGAATAAGAATAATAATAAAAAAAGTCTATAATAACCTTATAAATGATTTAATTAGTAAGAATATATGATAATATATGATAATAACAATAGTTATGTAAGATTGAACGTGTTTATATGATTAAACAACATATTTTATTTGTCATTCTCACAAAATAGCATTGTGCACACGTCCGCACAATAGATGTCAATCCACATTTGAACCTAGCTCTCTCTCTCTCTCTTTTTCTCTCTCTCTCTCTCTCTCTCTCTCTTTATATATATATATATATATATATATATATATATATATATATATATATATATATATATATATATGGGAAAAGTGAATATACCATTAAGGGTATATAAGCTTAGGTACTCAAACTCACCATACTACGTCGTTTTGTATCATATAATACATTCTAGTTGTCCAATGTTCTTATAATTTAACTTCTAACTTGATTTACTTTCATGGTTTTTATAAATTACACATTTAACTTCCTCTTACATAATTTTCATTTTCAACTAGAATATAAGCCTAGTCGGTGTTCGACAAAAAGATGTGATGTAAGACAAAGATTATAGTGAAATTTCGAAAATCTTGAAAGTAAATCAAGTTAAGGGGTTGGAGTTTAAGAACATTATAATGAATATATCAACAAAACGACGTAATATGATGAGTTTGGATACCTAAACTTATATACCCTTAAGGATATATTCACTTTTCCCTATATATATATATATATATATATATATATATATATATATATATATATATATATATATATATATATATATATATATATATATATATATATATATATATATATATAGAGAGAGAGAGAGAGAGAGAGAGAGGGAGAGAGAGAAAAAAAATTTTCAATTGAGAAAATAAAAAGGTTGAGAATTTAAGAATCAATCTCATTTATACATTTATTTTGTCGCAAAACAGTTGAGTGTACCGGAGGAAATGGGCAAAAGATACATGTGTGCTTTCAAATCAAACATGTTTCCTTAAACTATGCTAATTATTACCTTAATATATACAAAACCATAATTTTTATTTTTATTTTTAAAGAGTTATTTTTATCGAAAAAATATTTTAAATATTTCAAAATTCATAATTTTTTTATTGGTAAAATGAAAAAAATGTCCTACGAAGTCATGGGCAACTTGTCTTTTTAGTCCCCTTTACCTCTTATAGCTAGTTTAAGTGACACATAGACGACTGGGGCCCATCTATCATGTTCATCATCTTCCTATGTGTAATACTACATATGGGTTCTCGTTTATTCACCTCTTTACCAGATTTCACAAACCAAGTAACGTCGAAACTTGTTGGGAATTTGATAACTTTACTGTCATTTCGTGAATTAAATCATCAAAATAATCTATTGTCGAAATGGAACTGAAGACAAACAAAAGGTCCGATTTTGAAGTTAAACCAAACTTGTGGAAGCTGCCTAAGAACAATTTTAGTTCTTCCTACATCATTGAGTCAGAAGCGTGATAGATTACGAGCTCGTTCATGGCCATTGTGACTGTGTTCATAGATTCTTGTTTCAAAAAGAAAATGATAGAACATATTTGATATATCAATGCATACTTATGACTTTTTGATCTCAAAAATAGTAACTATAAGTGATTGACCTTCACATGGCTCTACACTCAAGCTTGAAATTTCCTGAAAACATAGAAAAGTATCATCACTATCATTTTATATGTTTCATCTCGAACAATCAAAGTGATTTTGCAACTATGAAGTACTCAATCTAGGAGACGGTAGTACCTTAGTTTCAGGCTTAGAAATTCCAACCTCAAAGAAATTGGAAGCAACGCGAGCAAAAACGCGTCTAAATTCGTTCAATGTTGCAATTCTGAAGTTAATCAGAGGGAAACGTACTCCTTTCGCTTCGTTCTAATCGGTAAAAAATCAGGAAAGATGATAAGGTAAAGTTTAGTTTGAGTATCAAAGTTACAATTTCAACATTGATAAACCCGATGTGTTGAGTTTCACTCCTTGATATTGAAATTGAACTTTTAAGAAGTGTATCAATTTCAGATTTGCATTATGTCACACCCCCAAACCAGAACGGCGGAATCGTTCGGGGGCGGAGGACGTCATATTTAGTATCATAACAGTTCATAGAAAGGAAAGTACACACCACCATAATATAAATATGTTTGAAAAGTTTACATGATTGTAGGTGTTACATATTTGCAAAAGAAATCAAATATAAAATGGTGATCCAAAATATGTTACTAACGCCAGTGCGTTAGTCTTCAGAAGTAGTTGCTACCTGGCTAGCGGTTTCCTGTGAATACAAGTTATTTCAAAGAAAAAGTGTCAACATTTAAGTTGGTGAATTCATAAGTGGTGTTTTGAGAAGATGTATGCCATTCGAAAGTGTTTGCATGTTTTCCAGAAAAACCCTTATTTTCCTATAAAAGTATGAAATGCATATGAATGTTCGTGATGTAAATTGCAACTAATTGTACCGAGAAAATCCCTTATTTTCCTATTAGTTGTTTGGTTTGTATACAGGAAAAACCCTTATTTTCCTGACATAACTGGCAGTCTTTAAGACCGAAAATTGCAAGCAAGCGACGTGCTTGTAAGTCGTGTCATAGTTTTACATAGTAAAGCTATACGAAAAATCACCCTTATTAAATGAAGAGTAGTTTTAATGACTACTTGTTCATAAAAGCATAATACCATAATAATTGTATATCCGATGAGTTTTATAACCATACTAAACATAATATGCCTGTAGCGACGTTCTTCAGGCGTCGTAGCGTTATGACAACTGTCACCCCAAAAGACGGACTGTAGCTAACAGTCAGGGCGCGGGATCATGACTTCCCGTATAGATCTATACACATTTGACACGTTCTCCGAACGGGAGACTCTGGTTATAGACAGGACTTGTTGCATTATTTTCTAATAAAGAAAGTAACGTTTGAAGATATACACGACTCATGGATTCTCAACTAAGTCCGTAATAAGGTAGTAGTTTGTATGCAAAGTTTAACCTCTTTCACAATGTTTGACAAAGCATAATCATAAGTTCTTTGAATGCATGAAATGACTTAGTAAAGAATGTTACCCTTGATATGATGTGTTTGTATGTAAACGTATAAATAAAACATATTTCTATTTATAAACATATTATATCCCAAAGAGGGTAAAGCTGTGTTGTGAGGGGTTTTGTATCATAATAACTTCACAAGATAGTTAAAACAACAGTATGAAAAGTATATCAAAAGGTTAATGTTTCACACGAATTTAGTCATGTGTTAACTTGTATTCCTCCCCAAAAAGAGTATAAAACATTTAAAATGTATTTAAAGAGTGTTCAAAGGGGATATGAACTCACTTGATAGTTTGAAGATTGTGAGGTGGAAAACCGAGCAGAGTTTCGTCTCGGGAAACTGATTTTTCTTGGGATTCTCGGGAATCTCGGGAGTAGAATCGGCCTTCGGGACTTGAGCCAAAAAGACCAGAGCTTCGGGTTTGAACGGACACGGAAAACGAGGAAATGCTGAGAGAGAGAGA
Organism: Lactuca sativa; assembly: GCF_002870075.4. Classification (NCBI taxonomy): domain Eukaryota; kingdom Viridiplantae; phylum Streptophyta; class Magnoliopsida; order Asterales; family Asteraceae; genus Lactuca; species Lactuca sativa. Next base: position 148,758,569 of record NC_056624.2, read on the forward strand.
AGAGAAATGAACCCCTTCTTTGGAAACCCTCGCATTCTATTTATAGGAAGGCAGGTCTGCCTCGGTACGCGGGGCGTACGCTCGTACGCGCTGCGTACGCGTACGTCATGCATGACCGAAGCCTCGACTGCCTCGGTTCGGATGGGACGGGTTCTTGGGTTCTCGGGTCGGATGGGACGGGTTGCTGGGGAGGTGGGTCGGATGGGACGTCGGGTCGGATGGGACGTCGGGTCGGACGGGTCGGACGGGTCGGCTTCCTCGGATATGGCGACGTGGACGATCCGAGGCCAATCCTCTCGGTTACGCGGGGCGTACAGGAGTACGCAGCGCGTACTTCGGAGAAGGACGCTGACTCCTCTTCGGATAATATCCGAATTTTGAATTAAATAAATAATTAATTTATTTAATAAACTTCAAAAATCCATATCTTCTTCATACGAACTCCGTTTTCGATGGTCTTTATATCCACGCGTAGGTGAGACTACGATCTACAACTTTCGTTTAGACTCCGTTGGCAAATTCCAAAATTATTTTTATTATTTATTTTATAACTAATCGTTTTTAAGGAATTTCTTTGAAAAATCATAACTTCCTCATGCGAAGTCAGATTTGGACGTTCTTTTTGTGTACGCTCACGGTTTAATGTTATCTATGACTTTCATTTAGATACCTAAGGCTAAATGTTATCGTATTGAAACTTTGCGTTTTTCGTTTGATCGGTGTTGTCGGTTTTGACAGAAATCTTAGAATGGTCATAGCTTCTTCGCCATAACTCAGATTTTAGTGTTCTTTATTTATTTGGAACCTTTAAGACGATATCTACTACATAGCGTACTCCAAATCAGAGCTTTTGAACAATTCATTTATCGATGATATTCCCATTACATTCAAAAGGGGGGTTACAAGACTCGGTTTATAATGCCCGGGATAACGGGTTGTTACACATTACTAGGTTTAAAAACCAAAAACCATAAACCAATCGACATTCAGAACAAATGATTTGGATTAGGCCCGAATGGATTTAATTAGGAAATAAGAATTTGGGTTGTTTTAAAAGACAATATGTATAGTGATGGGAGAGAGAGAAAGTAACTGGAGCGTATGAAAAAGTGTCGAGGATGATAAAGTGATGAGCAAAACGGTGAAGAAAGCAAAAGAGGTGAAGATGAATAATATTAGGTATTAGTCAATAGATATCTATGTGTGTAACATCCGGAATCTAGAAGGTCAACTATGGAAATAAAACCTCATTTCTAAGTGCCAACTCGTTGATTTTGGGGGGAAGAAACTCAACGTGTTAGAAGTGTTGGTCGCGTGTGTTTTTGAAGACCAACTCGACGAGTTGGACGTGGTTTGGGAAACCCTAATTTTGAGGTTTTGCACCCTATTTAAACAACTTAAACCCCATATGTTGGCCTCATTTCCAGCCACCATTGTACTAAACCCTAACCTCGAAACCCTAAGGCATTTTTGAGTGTTGTGAGCCATTTTGAGTGCTTTTGCGGTGTGTTTAAAGCCATTGGAAGGAAGGGAAGCTTGGTGAGAGTTGGTGATACAAAAAGGAGCTGCTAGATCTCAAATCCTTGCTTCATTTTCGACACTTTTTTCTGGTAAAAAGTCTCAACCTTGCTTTGTGAATTCATAGATCTCCTTCTTAGGGTTCTTTTGCATGTTTTGGTCCAAATGGAGTGGTTGTTGGGAGTTGGACGTCCCATCTGGACAAACCCTTTTAGATCTAAGGTCCTAAGGAGCTCTTTTGGCATAAAGGTACCAACTTTATGGTCTTAAGGGCTCCATGCATCCATTAAGCCTTTATTCTAGCTTATTTTGAGCTTTTGAGCTTCTTCTAGCCTTGCATAAGAGTAAAGCTGGAGACTTTACTCATCAATACAACCTAAAGGGACCAAATCTACAATTTGAAGCCTTGTCTTGATGATTTAGTTACTTAATAAATTAAGTGGGTTTGCTGACTGAAGAACTCGACGAGTTGGTTTGGGATTGTCCTGATTCTGATGAAAAGGAGGGGAAAACTCGACGAGTTGAAGAAAACTTGACAAGTTGGATCGATTCTTTGCAATTATGTTGTTTGATGAGAACTCGACGAGTTGATTCACCTGTATCGTTGACTTTGACTTTTGACTTATACTTTTGACCAAGTTTGTCCCAAGGGGTGTTTGAGGTAACCTGAATTGTATTCGAGGAAAATATGGGCTTAGGATAAGACCCATATGGGATTGGGCCCGATTTAGAAATTTGGTCCATTAGTGGGCTGTTATGGATCTTATAGTTTTGGGCCTCGTTGGTTTTGGGATCGGGCCTTGGTTGTGAGTCTTGATGGGCCAGAGGTGAAACTGTCATTTTACCCCAAGTTTGGATTATGGATCATGGTTTAGATTTCAGTTGCTAATTGGAAGTTGTTTGGGTATTACTAGTTTGGGAAGTCGTCACCTCAGCAACTAGGGTTACGTGACATGAGCTTCAACATTCGAGGTGAGTCTCCTCACTGCTCGTATGAGTCGAAGGCACCAATACCGGCCCATTTGGTTTATGTATTGTAGGAAGACCCGAGGGTTAGCCCTTGGCACACTGTATGAAAGACCAGGAGGCGGCTTATGGCACACTGTATGAAAGACTAGAGTCTAAACTCTGGCAATTATTAGTTAAGTAGCTGTAAACTAGTTGTCTTTGTGATGCTTGCATGGAAGACCCGGAGGTGGCTCCTAGCACTTACCTGGAAGACCATGGGGGGAGCCCATGGCATTTGGATATAAGACCATAGGGGAGCCCATGGCATTTGGATATAAGATCATAGGGGAGCCCATGACATTTGGATATAAGACCATAGGGGAGCCCATGACATTTGGATATAAGAGCATGGGGGGAGCCCATGGCATTTGGATATAAGACCATGGGGGGAGCCCATGACATTCTTGGTAAAAACCATAAGGGGAGCCCATGGGAACTATATGTATGTTACACGATATATTATGGATGATATTTTGTGGATATTATTCTATTATTGTATGTTATGTGGTATTTTGGGGGAAACTCACTAAGTTTCATGCTTACAGTTTTGTTTATGGTTTCAGGTATCATTGATTTGAAAATGAAGGGCTCGGCTTGATCGCAACACATACACTCGTGTTTTCCGTCATATGTGATTTTGGGATGAACTTTGATAAATGTTTTCAGTTAGCAATGTTTTTGGAATGTTTGGATTGAACGACATCTGTGTTTTGACTATAATAAAAATGAAATTTTTACCCTTGATTTTTGGGTCGTTACAATGTGGCAAAGGGTCACCGGGTGACCTCTTCATTTTGTTCAAGTGGAAGTAACCGACCCAACAAAAAACAACTTCGTTCCCTCATAAAGCAACGAAAATACTTTAGGGACTAAATGGATCAAGCCTAGAAAGTTCGTAGGGCATTTGTGTCGTTTCCCATTTTTCTATTCTCTATAAACAGACATCCATATTGATATATTTTAAAATATTTTTTCAACTCTCGTTATTCATAAGTGAATAAATTTGAATCAGATTTTTATTACGGTGCATACTTTATTTGTTTATGAATAAAACATATGCTTATTTTTTTTACTGTTTAAGAATCATTTATATGTGAATATAACACGCCTTACCTAAAATATATTTTGTACATCATTTTCGTCACATTTATATTCATATATCAATAAAACGTGTATTACCTCTTGTCATATGTATATTCATATATGAATAAAACATTTATCAGATTTTTGTTACAATTAATTTGTTATTTATATATGAATAAGTAGTATATTAATAAAAGACGATATGTTTTGAAAATTCGAACTCCATATTCATATATGTAAAACAAATGAACCTTAACAAAATTCTGATAAATTTGTTATCCATAGAAGAATATAACTTGTGAGAAAAGTTAACATACGTTTTATTCATATGTGAATATAACATATGACGAGAGCGATGTAAACTGTAAAAAGTTTATTACATGTTATATATTCATATATGAATGATACTTAAATTGTATAAAAAAATAAACATATTTTTTATTCATAAGTGATTAACGAATATACTATAATAAAAATCAGATGCATTTTTATTCACTTATGGATAACGATAACTGAAACTATAAAAAAAATACATACATACACATCGACACGGACAAGCAAAATGCAACTCTCCATAAATAAAACAGAAAGCACAATACATACACGAAACAACGAAAGTCTCCATACATGCGGATTACATTTTTACCCAAACTATATTGTAGTGAAACTTTATATATCGTTGTTATGTTTTGTATTTTTTATATATTTCTTGATTAATAACTTAAAATGGAAAAGTATCTTATGTTCGTTTTTCTTCTTCTTCTTGTGACTCCTATTGCTGAAGGTAAATAATTTAATACGTTTCACCATCTATATATATAATATGAATGTATGTGTATTTGTTTGTGGTTGTGTGTGTTACGATGTGTTTGAATGTGACTATATATGTATGACTTTGTTGTGTGTATCATTATGTCAAAAATAGAAAATGCATTGTTATTTATGTTTTTGTTATATACATTATATCTCTCTCCAGCACATTCATCTATACAATATATATATATATATATATATATATATATATATATATATATATATATATATATATATATATATATATATATATATATATATATATATATATATAGATAGGTTCAGGTTCATTTAAGATCATTCTAATTTTGTGAGACCAAATCTAAAAATAATTTTAAAATGCAAAATAAATGGAAAAATCCAAAAATTCTTTTTTTTTTTTTAAATATTATTTTCGGAACTTGAATTAACTAAAAATAATAAAGAAATCTCGTTTTTTTTTTTTTTTTTTAAATACGTGAAATATTCTAATAGAATATTACACTGTACATATTCTAAAAAATAATTTTAAAATGCAAAATAAATGGAAAAATATAAAATTCTTTTTTAAATATTATTTTCGGAACTTGAATTAACTAAAAAAATAAAAAAATGTGTCTCACGATCTCACAAAATATAGGTGGTCTCAAATGAATCTAACTTTCTCTCTCTCTCTCTCTCTCTATATATATATATATATATATATATATATATATATATATATATATATATATATATATATATATAGAGAGAGAGAGAGAGAGAGAGAGAGAGTCAAGATCAAATAAGAAGGAAATTTTTGGTAAGAAGGTAAGAAATTTTTTTAGATGCATATTTTCTTAGCAAAAAATGAAATGAATCATTAGATGATTCACAAGAAAAAATTCCGAAAAAAACACCTTCATGATTCATTTTTAGCTAAATCAAGAAAAAAAATTCAATTTTATGACAATTTTAGTGAATATCAAGAAAATCATTATAAAAATGAATCATCAAAATGTTTTTTTGGGATTTTTTTTTTATGAATCATGTTATTATTGATTCATTTAGTGATTTATTTGTTTTTTTGGCCAAAAAAATAAGTCGAAAAAAAATTTCTTACCTTCCTACCAAACTCTTGATGCAACGTGCAAATTTAAAACCTTGTTATATTTATAGCTGAAATGCATAAACTCTATTTTCGTTTGTCAAATGCCTACATGTAAGTTTTAGATACTTTGACATATAAACTTTAATTTTTACCAAATATAACATAAATAAATTTTATCATAACCAAAAAACTTCTAAAGTTTAAAAATATTTCATTTTTCCATTGGTTGTGGATTCAAATCTTATTGTGAACAAAACATAGAGATTTAGGAGTATGATTATATGTTTTTATAAATTTGTTGTTCTAAAATTAAAGAAAATAGCATATCCTTTAACAAAAAAATTGATGAACTACATAAATTTCTCAAGAATCATAATTATGTTATTTCATACTAAACACATGATTTCACCATATCATGTATATTTGATGTATATCTGTATATCATAACACAATGATTTCCTTTATAAAAATCATTTCTTCATTTTTTATATTCTATGGAACAAAAATCATTTCCAGATATTAAAAGGTGCATTAATGTTCTATGGTCTACTAAAAATAAATCCTATAATTAATCACAAATTGACAACTTTTTTATGTGTGTATAGGCACCACAAGTGGGATAATAGAGTCCTTAAAAAATTGGAAGTGTGTTTTACGCAAAGAGAATGGAAAAGATGCATATTGTTGTACTAACCCGGCTCATATAATGTGTTATATTGGGATTGGGAATAAGGACTTGTGTGATCGTGCATGCAATAGGTTGGGGTGGAGCATAAACTAACTGAAGGAATCAAAAACCAAAATTTCAAAACAAAATCACAATCTACTGATTTCTAATATTTACATTTAAACGAGTCTTTCAATGATAGTCCACTATTTACATTTGTGATTAACTTATGCTTAAAAAAATTTATTGTTCTTATAAAAATATGTGAATAACTGATTTTTCAAGATAGATTATTATATAAAAAACTATAAAATATGATACTTATATTTATATGGGTAAATGTCATTATAGCCTATTTAACTATCGTCATTTATCTTATGTGGTCACTAAAGTATATATATATATATATATATATATATATATATATATATATATATATATATATATATATATATATATATATATATATATATATATATATATGGAAAAAGTGAATATACCCTTAAGGATATATAAGCTTAGGTACCCAAACTCACCATATTACGTCGTTTTGTATCATATAATACATTATAGTTGTCCAATGTTCTTATAATTTAAATTCTAAATTGATTTACTTCCATGATTTTTATAAATTACACATTTATCTTCCTCTTACATAATTTTCATTTTCAACTACAATATATATAGCCTAATAGGTGTTTGGCAAAAAGATGTGATATAAGATAAAGATAATAGTGAAATTTCGAAAATCTTGGAATTAAATCAAGTTAGGGGTTGAAGTTTAAGAACATTCTAATGAATATATCAAACAAAACAACGTATTATGGTGTGTTTGGGTACCTAAGTTTATATACCCTTACGGGTATATTCACTTTTCCCTATATATATATATATATATATATATATATATATATATATATATATATATATATATATATATATATATATATATATATATATATATATAGCTCAATAGGTCATTAAACTTACAACTTACATGCTATTAAGTTATTTTTGTTAGTTTTTAACAGATCTTCCGTTAACCAGTTATTATAATTTACAAGAATATTGGTCCCTATGATTTCAATTTCTTTCATGGTTGGTCCCATACCAGCATAGTTCATCACTGATGTCACCACCGTTCAATTCCTCCAACCACCACCCTTCACCTTGGGCAACTCAATCAACTATTATACTCAACCTTTCTCTTACATCTACTTCACATACATCATATTTCTCTCTCTCTCTCTCTCTCTCTATATATATATATATATATATATATATATAACCTCATTCTTCTTCCTGCTTCTATCTCCTTCAAGAATACTAATTACAATGGAAGGAAGTTCCACCGATTATCAAAGCACAACAACAGAAACAACTTCAACAGTTACAGCACCGGTGACTACGCCTCCACTGATCGGCAGTGGGGGCAACATGGTTCTTGACACCGATGAAACGGGGTTGGAAGCTAGTTTCTTAAATTCTCATTCAAAAGTTGAGATCGTCGATATGTTGAGGAAACACACATACAATGATGAGCTAGAACAAAGTAAGAGAAGTTGCAACTTAAACAAAACCCCTTTTACAAACGGGTTTAGATCGGATGACAACTTGGTCAACGCTCGAGAACAACTTTTTGAGAAGACAGTCACCCCCAGCGACGTTGGAAAATTGAACTGGTTAGTGATACCAAAGCAGCATGCAGAGAAGGACTTCCCATTGCAAAGCGGAAGCACTTCCAAAGGAGTTCTTTTACATTTCGATGACATCAGGATGAAAGTATGGAGATATCGTGATTTCGTTGCTCGTACTTGAATAGTAGCCAGAGCTACATTTTAACCAAAGGTTGGAGCCGATTCGTGAAGGAAAAGAACTTAAAAGTTGGTGACATTGTGAGCTTTCAGAGATCCACAGGTTCAGACAAGCAACTTTACATTGACTGAAAGACAAAAAAAACAGGCCAGGTAGCTCCAATATTCAAGAACAAGCAACTTTACAACATGTTCAACAACGGTAGTGGTGCAGGCGACGAACGATGCTAGTAAAGGACCAACCACAAAAGAAATTGAAATCATAGAGACCATTTTTGTAAATTATAACAACTGGTTAACGGAAGATCTGTTAAAAACTAACAAAAATGACTTAATAGACATGTAATTTGTCAGTTTAATGACCTATTGAGCAAAAAAAAAAAACTTTAGTGACTAAATAGGATAAATGGCGATAGTTAAATGGGCTATAGTGACATTTACCATATTTATATTACAAAACATATTGTTACCACTACTAGAAAAACAACCTTTTACGACGCGCAATGTGTGTCGTAAAACGCTCAGACGACGCGCAAATGCGTGTCAAGGAAGGCCCTGTCATAATGAGAGACACGCTTTTGCGCGTCGTCTATTTACGATGCGCAATTACGACACGCATTTACGATGCACGTTTACGACACGCATTGTGTGTCAACGAATGCCCTGTCATAAAGTAAGATGACACACATTTGCGTGTCGTGACCTTACGACGCGCGTTTAGGACACACATTGTCCCTGTCATGAACTTCAACAACCATTTAAGATATACATTTACGACACGTCTTTACGATACTCATTTACACATAATACAAAATATGGAAACAAATATATACCAAAACAATCAATTTCATATAACAACATCATTTCAAAAAATAGTGATACATTGGTATTAAGGTGATCTGATTGTATGTTGCTATTAAGAGGTTTTCCCTAACTATATAACCTAATACTACATTTACACATAATACAAAAATATGGAGAAAAATATATACCAAAACAATCAATTTCATCTAATAACATCATGTCAAAAAATTGTAATACAATGGTATTAAGGGGACATGATTGTACGTTGCTATTAAGAGGTTTTCCCTAACTATTAAGGAACACCTTCTTGTTTCTGCTTCTTATTGCTATTCTTCTTCTGTTTCCACATGATACTTGTTTTCATCGTCAACAAATTAGTATTCAAAAAGGCTTCAAGCATCATCTATCTATGTTATAAAATATCAAAATTTAATACACATGTAGTAAAATACATTTTGCCAAGAATCCAGGCTTCAATACAGCCCATACATGTATAAAATATTTAAACAAGAAGCATGTAAGATTTTTCAGCTATTTAGACACCTCCAATCCACTGTAAAATTTAAATACACTCAGAATAAATAAATAAATATAAAAACATAGTTGAGGATTCATGATCAAATAATAATTGAACACTTTGTAAACAGACTGCATAATAATAAGAACTTATTGTAATTAACTACTATGTGATCAAATGGGTATATATGGAAATACGAAAATATAAACATGTTGATTAAAAGTAAGTACCTTGATAGCAATTATATGGCAGCTGAATCTTTAAGGACAATATCGTCTTTTACCACCTCTATAGTGAAAGAGATTCTATCATTATCGGTTTCAGTACACATGGCTGATTTTTTTTATTTCACTAGATGCATTTTTAGTGTCTCGGGTGTTACCAAGGGATCAAGAAGAGGCCGAATACTCTGAAAAATTCCATCTTTATCATATCCAGAATCCACAAGAATCGCCCCAGCTAGAGACTCTATCACATCTCCAAGTACCTATTTACAGTAATACCCCCGAACAAAAAGTAAACTACATGCAACAAAATGTAACATAAAGTTATAAAAAGAACACTAACCAAACGAAAACTTGTCTCGGACTCGCATCCGAAAGTACTTTTCAAGGACAACTGGTCAAATTCATGAACATCTACATTTGGCATATTATGACATAAATGCATCTTTTTCAGATTCATAGCAATCATCCACGAGTTGAAGTCTTGAAGAAATCCGGGGAAGAAGTTTAAGAAGGTTCGGGAGCTACGTCCCTCTCTCATGAAAGATTGTCTCTCCGACTCCTACACTGCTTGTTTATGAAAAAGTAACAATAATAATAATCATAACATTTTTGATGTAAATTATATTTTTTATCCAAAAAGTTTAGCTGGTTTTTGCAATTTTGGTCTTTATTATGATGTTTGCTAACAACTTTGGTCCTTGAGCTTGTAACACCTCGATCCTCAGGTATTAATTAATTAAGAATTTTTGGATAAAGCTCTACTCGATGAGTTGGTCGACCTACTCGTCGAGTAGCAGCGGGGTGAGAACGCGTGATTAGTGACCTACTCGGCGAGTCCATTATTGGGACTCGGCGAGTAGGAGCTGGCAGATGAAACCCTAAATCCCGGGGTTTGCACCCCTATTTAAAGGAGCCTCAGGCTCCTTTGGGACTCCTTACAGTCTTTGAGAGCCCTTGAAACCCTAATTTGTGTGTGTGTGCCTTGGTGTGGGTTTAAAGCTTGGAAAAGAGGATCTTGGAGGAAGGAGGCTAAGAGTGCAAAGGAAATTGAAGCAAGAAAGGAGTGGGAAGCGGGTTTCGCCTCAACCAACATCGTTTGAAGGTATCAAAGTACCATTCTTACTTCCTTTTCTTCCTTTTGGTTGATTCTAGGGCTTTTTATGGATTTTCAAGTTGGGATGTTGAGTTATGGGCTAGATCTGAAGTTGTAACTTCAGATATGGACCCTCCTTGGATGATTGAGTCGTAAAGTTGTTGGATTGGTTGTGGTTGGAGTCCCTCTTGGACTAGAAGCTCCATTAAGAACTTGAAATAGACATTTGGAGCCTTTATAGCCATGCATGCACGTAAAGTTTGCAACTTTACGTGGTAAGTGTGCCCTAGAGGCTTTGATCTGTGATTTGGAGCCGCTGCATAGCTCAAAAAAAGTCTGTATGGAAAGAGAGCTGGATGGACTCGATGAGTCTCAAGGATGACTCAGCGAGTCACATGAAGATGGTCATTGAACTCGGCGAGTTGGATGAACAACTCGACGAGTCCGATGAAGATCACCATAAAACTCGATGAGTTGAAGAACAACTCGGTGAGTCGGATGGCTTTTCCCTTGGATAGGTATGCGTGTGTACCCGTCGAGTTGCGAGGAGGAAACTCGACGGGTGGCCCTTAAGGATTGATCGGGATTCGAAGGAACTCGACAAGTCACTCCGATGACTCGGCGAGTTGGAATGTGCTCCATGGTCTCGGCGAGTGGTCGAGTGCACTCAGCGATTTGAGGTCAACATGGAATGTTGACCTTGACTGAGGACTCTGACCTTGATCAGGAATTACTAAGGGTTTATGGGGTATCTCATAAGAGTAAGAACTTATGAGTATATTGTGCTATGGTTATAGGTGGTGGAGTCGGTGTCAAGTGATCCGATAGTTGGAGTTTGCATTTCAATCGACACCTGCGAGGTGAGTTATCCTCACTATATCGACAGGTTCTACGGCACCAAGGCCGACCCTTTATAATTTACATCCTAATTTAGGATGGTTGCTTTGTTATTGCCATGCTAGATTTCATCATGGTTTAGGATGGGTGTTATGTTATTGCTTTGTTAGAAACCATCCTGTTTAGGACGGTTGTTATACTAGAGACTGGTTAGATCGGTTGTTATGGTATGCTACATATGATTTTGATCTATTAGTTCGGAATCAGGATAGACAGTATGTTATGCTTTTATGATCCGTAAGGATTGGTATGTTAGTGGCCTGTTAGGTCGATACTCTAGTTACGAGTGAAACTCTATGATTGATGGTCAATGAGATAGATATGTTTTCTATGTGTATATGTTAGTATATGATAGTATGTGTCCATGGTTAGTTGCTTGTTGGTTGGGTTGAGGCGGTCCTGCTTTGTGCTGAAGGCCAACACACCCTCTGAGCGATCCGGGGAGACTGTAGGCCCACGCGGCGGACCAGTCTGTTGGATTAATGTCTAAGTCCATAACTATATTTGGTACGTACTTGACCCGACCCGGCATGGTCCATTTAGGTTGCACTTCACCGACATAATTTATATGGATAGTATTTTGAGAATAGTATATTTATGATTTATATTAATATATTATAAGTTCTAATATATTAATATAATCATATTATTTAATTAATATTGATCAAGAATTAATTTATAATTAATTAAGTGATCAAAATGAACTAATTAAATATGGACTCTTAGATATATATGTGTAGTGGGCCAAGTTCATTTAGGTTGGGCTAAGTCTTCATGGATAGTCCATGGAGCTTTAACCCATGGATCCTAGGAAATGAAAGGTCATGGGTATTAGGGTTTAACCCTAATCCTCCACACTATATAAAGATGTCCTTGGTTGGTCAAATGGGAACAAGTGTGGGTACACTAAGAGGGCTAGCCAATTTCACTAGAGAGAACCAAGTATCCATATTCTCTAAAGACTTCCAAGGTGTTTTGGTGATTTGTGATTCCATTTGAGGCTTCCACACTATTGGGGATAAGCTCTTAAAGCTTAAAGACATCAAGCTACACCAAAAGGTATGTCATCTAACTAGTCTTTGTAGTATAGTTACCTCATAGTATGCTAGTTAGGATTAAAGCCTTGGAAAGTTCTTATTTGCATGTATAATAGAGAAAACATAGATCCAAGGTTTATAGGGTTGCATGTACACCATAGGAGTGTTAGAATGCTCAAAACCCAACAGTGGTATCAGATCCATGTGTTGTTTTCTGTTATATTGATGCAAATGTTTTATTTTCAAAGTTGAAAAAAAGGAAAAAAAAAACATGACGTTTGTCAAATTTTAAGATAATTACTTTTTTTTTGTGAAAAACTAATTATTTGTTAAATTTGAATCATTTGCTATATGAGTTGAATTAGGTCAAATTTAGTAAAGGATAAAATGATATGATTATTTTATTAGTCTTAAAAGTTTGATCTAAAGAGTTTTTTGAAACCTCCATAAGTTATGGATATGAAAAGGTTTAAAAAAAATTGATTCAAAGTTTTTATGGAGTTACAAAATTTGGTGTTAATGTTTTAAAGAATTCCATAACTTATTCTTAAGTTATGGAACATGAAAAGTTTCATCATAAAACAAACATTTAACTCCATAAGTTATGGATTACCAAAAGTTTTATGTTTCCTTGTTTTATGAGTTATTTTTTAGATTAATGAAAAATATGTGTTAGATGTTTTCAATCCAAATTAATCTAAAAGTTGTTCATAAAATGTGTTTTTGTAACTTGTCCTCGAGTTATATGAAAAGTCACATTTATGAATCTTAAAAACTCATAAAAATGCCTTAGGTTATAAAAAAAATGAAGAGTCTTTTCTTATAAATAGTTTTTATGGCTCCATAACTTGTCCTTGAGTTATGGATGTCCAAGAGTCTCTTCATTAAAAGTTTTAATCATTTAATTAAAACTCATAAGTTATGAAAATCCAAGAGTTTTGAATAGCTTCAAAACTTGCCCTCAAGTTTTGGAATTTGAAAAGTTTTCTTTTATGAATACTTTAATTCCAAGTTAAGCCCTTAGAATTTTAAAGAGTTAAAATTCAACCCTTATACTTTATAATATTATAAGTTAATAATATATATATATATATATATATATATATATATATATATGTGTGTGTGTGTGTGTGTGTGTATAAGAGTAAAGTCAGTCTTACCGTTAGTAGGCCTCATTCACGAAGGCGGTCTATAAGGGGGGTATAAGGTTACTGCCTATAAAATGGCAGTTTAATGGGTGTCCATTCTCACCCACCGCTTCCTTGATTGGTGGAGGGTCGTTAGCCGAACGAGTTTGACAGGACTATAATTCTCCCTTCATTAAAAGTATTAATGATAAATACTAAGTAACTAAACCTTTTATAAATACCCAATCTTAGTTACTTAGGAAAATGTGAATAAGGTGCTAATCCATTAAATTACACTTTGCACTTTGTTTAAGTCGGTTAGTGGAGCGTGTGTGGTTAACCGGCACACTAACTCGTATTTAACAAGGTAGGCAAAGGGTAACTTAATGCTTATCATAGTATGAATGGAGCGTGTGTGGTTAACCGACACATCGATTGAGGGGTAAACACTTAAGGGTACCCAGTAATTTGCATGGTTACTTCACACCTTGTTTTGTGATCCTCGGCATCCCAGTCACAAAACCTGAAGGGCACACTCGAGATTGAAACATGCCATTGAACAGTTCAATGAATCTCAAAGATCTAGGAATTTCAAATCCAATTAAAACCTAATTAATTATTTCGTTTTTCATGGTGAAAATTGGTGAATCGTCATTCACCTACCTTCAAATATTCTATAGCTTGGATTACGACATCCCTCTTCCAAGTTATAAAATATTGTGTTGGGTCCTAGCCTTAATATTCCATATTGGGTGTTATATTAAGGACTTTAAATCAACTATCTTGAATATCTCCCAAGAGATGTCAAGCTCAGACATCTATGATCTTCCCAAATATCTTGGAACTTCACTTCCTCCAATTATTCTCCCTAACCCACAAGTTCAAGGTCACTCAAGCCCTATTGGCAAGGCAAGGTCTAGGTGTGATCACATCTTGGAGATGAAGTCACATGCTGACAAGCCGTGAGAGTTGGGTGTCAAAGTCTTGAGAAAGTTAGTGGTTCAATCACTTTCTAAGTCACATAGTGAGTTCCTTTGGGACTCCTATGAAACAGACTATGACAAGACCCTTAATGATCTTATCTATTTGCTTGGTGCTGCTAAATCAGAATTGATTTAGTATACTAGTAAAGCAAATTTGATTAGGAGATCAACTTCCCAAAACTTTATGGATAGAGACAATAGTGACACAGAAAATCTAGAAATGCATTCTCTTCCCAATAGAAAGGGATTGGCCATAGTCAACTTGGTTGACCAAATGGTAAAGAGAAAGGCTAAGTCTGAGATAGTCCCATGTACTATTACCTAAGGGTCCATATGTTTCTATTGCCAAAGGAAGGGGTTTTGTTTACGAAGCTGCCAAACTTACCTAAGGATGATAAAGTCAATAAGTTTGACTTTATTTCAGATAAAGTCCATGGTCAAACTCTATTAAGTTCCTACTTGGAGATTCTTATTACATGATGTGGCTGGGTCACATGTTGATGTTTTAAGAATCAAAGAAAAATAAAGAAACTTAAAGGAAGTATATGCTGATTCTGATCGCGAAGATGGATTTCGATCGCATGGTTCGGTGATCAGAATTTTAAGCACGTGCTTAAGAGTTATGATAGATTGCTTAGGAATAGATGACAACAAGTTTTCATATACATCTACGTTGTAAGGATTAGCTTTTCCGCAAAGTTTTAAAATAAAAGAAAAGTTTTTAATTTTATTTATTTTAAAAAATAATCCTTACAATGGCATTTGGGAAAAAAGATGTTGTTTATATGATTCCATTGATAGCAATATTGGAAATATGAATTTGAGTCTTTCATTTGTGGTAGTGTCTAAATTTACCAAATAAGGAAAGATTCTCATCACCCAAGTTTCAGTTGGATAGAAACTTGGAATCATGCAAGTTGTATAGTATGATGAATGAGAACTTTCGAGCATTGGAAAATTAAGACTAACGGCTTGTTCACATGGATGTGTGAGTCAAGAGAAGGACTAAGGGATCAAGTACACTTTCTTGTGCACTTGTCAAAGTCCACCACAAAAGATGGATAAGACTATTCGTCATGTGTGACATCCCCAAAATCTCGGCCAGAAAAGACCGATTTTCATTTATGCTTTTAAATATTTTCAGAGTAAATCCTTTTGATTTGAAAGAGTTGCGGAATTTGTTCCCAAAAACAAAACATGATAAAACATTGTTTACCGAAGCATTTCATAAAAGAAATGTATTTTCATTATAATCAAAACTCGGGGTGTCATGTTCCGATTCAGACCAATAAGCATAAACGAATACATTACAAGTCATATAACAAATATAAACATATGCAGACTTGTAAACAAAACAACTTGATGGTTCATCCATCTCATGCCCTTCCGCCACTACCTGTAATACAATTTAAAACTGAGTGGGTCAGGCTTGGGAGCCTGGTGAGCATATAGGGTTTTCAACCCACAATAAATATCATATTTAATTTTCACCAACCAACAATAACCCAATTACCCATTCCCGTTATTCTCACTTTAATGTCCCTAAAACAACTAACATAAGGGACCTAGTCTAAGAATATTTCATCGGGGTGACAACACATGCTTCAGGGGTACCTCAGCAATATAAGTCAAATAAGGCAACCATGAGGGGGATGGAGTACAGCGAATGAACACCCAAGTTCATTAACACCTACAGGTGGCGAACCTGCTAATGTTTCCACAAGACTGTCTAGAATAGCCAGTGGTCGTCATCTAAACTCCGCTAGATGACTCAATCAAACAACAACGAGGCCTCTCATCTGTTTATTACACACCAACTGTCTACCCATGTTCTACCCAACATATTAGTAGATAAAAATATACATTTGTATACATAGTTTAAAGAAAACCTGTATAGCATGCTTTAATCAACACATATATCACATAACAGATGAGGCACACACACACATAACACATATCTCATAAAGAAATAAGCAGATCTATAAGATAGAAGAGAGTGAATACTCATTCACACATAACACAACCAAATATATACACATAGCACGTATTTTTATATAAAATACTTCGTATTATTGTATTAGAAGAAATAACTACACACTCACTTGATCAGAAGATGATCGGACAGCACTACGGCTTATAGAAGTAGTATTCCTCAGCAGATCTGGAAGATCTCCTCGAAAATCGAACTTCTCGCGGGCAGAGCTTCGACTCGGGAACCGCGCTTTTCGGGATCTTCGGGATCTCGGGACTTGCCTCGGGGCTAGAGTATAATACCGGGGCTTCGGGATAGCTTCGGGGGTTTATGCGCAGAGCTTCGGCACAAAAACGAGAGGAAATTAGCAAATGACTCGGCTGCCTTCGGATTCCTTTTATAGAGGCTGGAGCCTCGGAGTACGCGGGGCGTACAGGCGTACGCAGCGCGTACGCGTCCGAAATCGTCACTGCATGCGTCATCCGAAGTGTCGACACTAAGCTGAGTACGCGATAGCGTACTCACGTACGCGGGGCGTACCATGGATCAGACGGGTGACTCGGCTTCGGATAATGCCTCCAATTTTGATTTAAAAATAAATATAAAATGATTAATAAACTTCGGAAATTCATAACTTCTTCATACGAACTCCGTTTTCGACGTTCTTTATATCCACGGAAAGGTGAGACCACGCTCTACGACTTTCGTTTAGACTCCGTCGGCTAATTTTGATTTTATTTTTATTAATTATTTTTAATAGGCCGGGACAGAAACTTTCGTTATAAATTCATAACTTCTTCGTTTGACGTCCGTTCTCGCCTAACTTTTTATCGTTTCAATACCAACAATGAGATCTTCGATTCTCATTTAGATTGCTTCGGCTAACAACCGCTCGATCTCAAATCGAGTAAAACAGGCTGTATATCGCTAAGCCGGAACTTCGATAAATCATAACTTCCTCATACGAAGTCAGATTTGGGCGTTCTATATATATTCGGAAACCTCGTTTCAACTACTACAACATTAACCAAATATATTAAGTTTATTTTACACTTAAATTTTGACGCTTATTTTTATTCTTAATTAATCAAACCACATAATTAAGCAATTAAGCACAAAACACACAATACTCAAATAATACAATCTTATTATTTCAAAACGGGTTACAGAGGTTAACCTAGACTATTACATTGCTACAAATGGCAAGCCCGAAACACAGGCGTTACAATTCTCTCCACCTTAGAATGATTCCGTCCCCGGAATCACACATCAACAATCAAATGCGGATAGCGACTCAACATGTCACTCTCCGTCTCCCAGGTGAGATTCGGCCCATTCGTGTGTTTCCATCGGACAAGCACTAACCCAACCATTTTGCGTCGCAACTTCTTAGTCTTTCGGTCAACAATTGCCTCTGGTTCTTCAATCAACCTTTTGTTCTCATCAATTCTCAATTCAGAAATTGGAATTATATCGGGAACTTCTCCCGTGAACTTCCTCAAATAACACACATGAAAGGTGTTGTGAATTCCATTCAGTTCTTCGGGTAATTCGAGCTTGTAAGCTTGATTCCCAATCCTCTGAAGGACTCTAAACGGTCCAATAAACCTTGGACTCAACTTTCCCCTTTTACCAAATCTTATAAGTCCCTTCCACGGCGAGACTTTAAGCAAAACCGAATCTCCAACCTCAAAAGTCATCGGTCTTCGCTTCTTGTCAGCATAGCTCTTTTGACGATCTTGAGCTGCTAACATTCTTTCCCTAATTATTTTCAACTTTTCAGCAGTTTGATGAACCAACTCCGGTCCCATAAACTGCTTTTCCCCAGCCTCAAGCCAACAAGACGGCGTACGACACTTTTGTCCATACAAAGCTTGGTACGGTGCCATCTTAATGCTCGAGTGAAAACTATTATTATAGGAAAATTCTACCAACGGTAAATGTTCATCCCAATTACCTAGGAATTCCAAGGTACATGCTCTCAGCATATCTTCAAGTGTTTGTATTGTTCTTTCACTCTGACCATCAGTCTGCGGATGGTAAGCTGTGCTTAAACATAACTTGGTACCCATTTCCTCTTGTAGACTTTTCCAAAACCTTGAGGTGAAACGGCTATCACGATCCGATACAATCGTTAACGGAACACTGTGAAGCCTCACAATTTCCTTCACGTAAGAATTCGCAAGCTTTTCCATAGACCATTTCTCCCTGGCCGCTATGAAATGCGCACTCTTAGTGAATCGATCAACGACCACCCAAATCATGTCGTGACCATTCTTTGTTCTGGGCAGTTTAGTGACAAAATCCATAGCAATGTCTTCCCACTTACCCATAGGCACAGGCAATGGTTCTAAACTCCCGTAAGGTTTCTGATGTTGTGTCTTGACTCTCGCACAAGTCACACACTCGGCCACATACTTTGCAACATCAAGCTTCATCGTCGGCCACCAGTAGTAGGGTTTCAGGTCCCTATACATTTTAGTGCTACCCGGATGAATCGAGTACATGGTCTTGTGAGCTTCTTCCATCAGAAGATCCCTAATTCCTCCTGACTTAGGTACCCAAATACGATCTTGGAATACCTTCAGTCCATGACCGTTAGTACCAAACACCAACGTTTTACCCAAACGTTCCTCCTTTCGGTCATTTTTCTCAGAAGCTTCCTCTTGAGCTTTCTTTATACTTTCCACAATGGTCGAGACAACTTCAATTTTCAACGCTCTTGGCCTCTTCCTTTCAAGATTGACTTTCCGACTGAGAGCATCAGCAACAACATTAGCTTTACCGGGGTGGTAAAGTATCTCGCAGTCGTAGTCTTTAAGTAATTCTAGCCAGCGTCGTTGCCTCATATTCAATTCTTTCTGATTAAAGAGGTATTGGAGACTCTTATGATCAGTGAAAAGTTTGCACTTCGTGCCATAGAGGTAATGCCTCCATATTTTCAGAGCGAAAACTACCGCTGCCAATTCCAAATCATGAGTCGGGTAATTCTTTTCATGCTCTTTCAACTGTCGAGACGCATATGCTATCACCTTTTCTCTTTGGGTCAAAACACAACCCAATCCAACACCAGACGCATCGCTATAAACAGCGAAGTCTTCGACTCCATCGGGTAGAGAAAGTATCGGTGCCTCGCATAGCTTCTTCTTTAACTTCTCGAATGCTTCTTTATGCTTCTCACTCCAAGCATAAGTAGCTCCTTTGTGGGTCAAAGCTGTTAATGGAGTAGCAATCGAAGAAAAGCCTTGGATAAACCTTCGGTAATATCCGGCTAATCCTAAGAAGCTTCGAATCTCCGTGGGACTTTTCGGTTGTTCCCACTTCGTCACAGCTTCAATCTTCGCTGGATCAACCATTATCCCTTCTTGGTTGACCACGTGACCCAAGAATTGGACCTCACGAATCCAAAAATCACATTTGGAGAACTTCGCATAAAGCTTCTCCTTCTTCAAAACTTCTAACACTTCTCGCAAGTGTCTGCCATGCTCCTCCTGGCTTTTCGAGTAGACCATAATGTCGTCTATGAACACTATCACAGATTTATCAAGGAACGGGTTACAAACCCTATTCATCAAATCCATGAACGCTGCTGGAGCATTGGTTAGTCCAAATGACATAACCAAGAACTCGTAGTGTCCATATCTAGTTCTGAATGCAGTCTTCTCGATATCTTGCTCTCTTACTTTCAGCTGATGATATCCTGACCTAAGATCGATCTTCGAGAAATAGCTCGAACCTTGCAATTGATCAAACAGGTCATCAATCCTCGGCAACGGATATCTATTCTTTATTGTTGCCTTGTTCAGCTCTCTGTAATCGATGCACATTCTCATACTTCCATCTTTCTTCTTTACAAATAACACCGGAGCTCCCCAGGGCGATGAACTAGGTCTAATGAAACCTTTGTCCAATAACTCCTGAAGTTGCATCATCAGCTCCTTCATCTCCGTCGGTGCTAATCGATAAGGTGCTTTTGCTATTGGCGTGGTTCCTGGTAACAAGTCTATTCTGAACTCCACTTGTCTATCAGGTGGTAATCCAGGAAGATCCTCGGGAAATACTTCCGGATAATCACACACCACTGGAATACTCTGCATCACCTTCTTTTCTTTCTTAGCATCAATCACGAATGCTAAATATGATGTACATCCCTTGGTCAAACACTTTCTGGCTTTCATTAGAGAAATGATTCCAGAATTCACTCTGCGTTTGTCCCCATACACCATAAACGAATCTTTCCCAGGCGGGTTTACTTTAACTATCTTCTTCTTGCACAAAATTTCGGCATCATTGGCGCTAAGCCAATCCATTCCCAAGACGATGTCGAAACCATTTAGTTCGATAGGCAATAATTCCTCGAGAAACTTATTCCCATTAAGGTCGATCAAGACGTTTTTCATACGATGGCTAACAGGTACAAACTTGCCACTAGCTACTTCGACTAATAAAGCATTATTTAGTCTATCAACAGGCAAAGCTAGCTTTCTACCCAACTCATGCGAAATAAAGGAGTAGTTGGCTCCAGAATCAAACAATATATGAGCAGGTAATTCGTTTACGAGAAAGGTACCTGAAGCGACATCAGCTTCATCTTTCGCAGCCTCAAGTGTCATCTGGAAGGCTCTCGCCTTCGGCTTTGGTGGAATGTTGGGCCTAGCTGCCTCCTTCTTCTTCGGACAGTCTTTCAAAATATGCCCCTCTTCATTACACCCAAAACACATCCTTTTGTTGTTCGGACATTCATTGGCAAAATGTCCAACCTTTCCACACTTGTAGCAGGTTACATCCTCGCTACATTTCCCAAAGTGCTTTTTCCTACACTTATCACACCACTTCGCTTCGCCTCCTTTTCCTCCAAACTTTTTCGAATCAAATTTCGAAAATTTACTCTTCTTACTGGAACCAGATGTTCCTTCAAACTTCCTTTTCTCACCAACCTCAACCTTGTCGGTGGTTCTTCCCTTTATCATGTTCTCCACAGACTTGGCAGCCCAGATAGCTGCCTCTAGAGTAAGTGCCTGACGTACCGGCACCTCGTACTCCCATGGAAGTCCCTTCGCATACCGATCCACCTTTGTCAGCTCGTCTGGAACGATACGCAAGGCAAACTCCATCTTATCGGTGAAGTTATTGGTGTATTCATCTACTGACATGCTACCCTTCGTCAATGTCAGAAACTTGTTCTCCAACTCCAACAGATTTTGAGCCGAGCAGAACTTGCGCTTAAACTGCACCAAGAACTCTGCCCATGACAATTGCAGTGGCTCGCTAGGGCTTAAGGTCTTCCCTAGAGTGTTCCACCAACGAACGGCTCCACCTCGGAATTGTCGCACGGCATAGATAGTCTGCAACTTGCCTCTACAGCCACATGTCATAAAGGCTAACTCCATTTCGGAGATCCAATCCATAACCCCAATCGGATCCTCCTTTCCATTGAAGGTCGATGGTTTACAAGTCAAAAAGTCCTTGTACTTGCATCCCATTCCATCATTCCTTCCTTCATGGTTATCTTGCCTAACTATCGGTGGGTTGGCTTGACCAATAGACCCACTGAAGTTTCCTCCTTCTGAGTGCCCTTCATTCAGTTCAGGCTCTTCCACACGAATCGACAGTTCTTCACGA
The DNA here is from genome assembly GCF_002870075.4 of Lactuca sativa. Classification (NCBI taxonomy): domain Eukaryota; kingdom Viridiplantae; phylum Streptophyta; class Magnoliopsida; order Asterales; family Asteraceae; genus Lactuca; species Lactuca sativa. Next base: position 148,780,820 of record NC_056624.2, read on the forward strand.
TTTTGTTGAAGCAACCGTCTAGTTTCATCCATCTGACGATCCAACATCGTCTGAATCATCAATTGCACACCAGCCATGGTTATTGGATCAGGTGCTGCTGCTACGACAGGTATTGGCTCAATCACTGGTGGTTGATTCCTGTTTTCGTCAGCATTTCCAACTCCACTTCTTGTTCTCACCATTTTGATCTACACACCGAATAAGGTGAAATTAGATCCTCAATCATGATAGATATTCAAATCATCCTTATCACTCCGAAACGTTTACATGCTAGTTCTAATATCGTAGACGTACGCTTAGAATCCTACACACATAAGGTTTCTAGATCCGGTCGGCAACAGACCATAGATCCGAACAAATAATATCATATATGGCAACATATAACATTTAGCACATAAATCATTTTAGGCAACTTTCCTAAAATAAACTAGTGCTCGTGTCTAAATCACAACAGACACACATCTCAAAACTTCACTTAGCATTCTAAGTTTAAGTCTAGAAATCCTACAAATTCCTAGTTCGCTTAAACTAATGCTCTGATACCAACTGTGACATCCCCAAAATCTCGGCCAGAAAAGACCGATTTTCATTTATGCTTTTAAATATTTTCAGAGTAAATCCTTTTGATTTGAAAGAGTTGCGGAATTTGTTCCCAAAAACAAAACATGATAAAACATTGTTTACCGAAGCATTTCATAAAAGAAATGTATTTTCATTATAATCAAAACTCGGGGTGTCATGTTCCGATTCAGACCAATAAGCATAAACGAATACATTACAAGTCATATAACAAATATAAACATATGCAGACTTGTAAACAAAACAACTTGATGGTTCATCCATCTCATGCCCTTCCGCCACTACCTGTAATACAATTTAAAACTGAGTGGGTCAGGCTTGGGAGCCTGGTGAGCATATAGGGTTTTCAACCCACAATAAATATCATATTTAATTTTCACCAACCAACAATAACCCAATTACCCATTCCCGTTATTCTCACTTTAATGTCCCTAAAACAACTAACATAAGGGACCTAGTCTAAGAATATTTCATCGGGGTGACAACACATGCTTCAGGGGTACCTCAGCAATATAAGTCAAATAAGGCAACCATGAGGGGGATGGAGTACAGCGAATGAACACCCAAGTTCATTAACACCTACAGGTGGCGAACCTGCTAATGTTTCCACAAGACTGTCTAGAATAGCCAGTGGTCGTCATCTAAACTCCGCTAGATGACTCAATCAAACAACAACGAGGCCTCTCATCTGTTTATTACACACCAACTGTCTACCCATGTTCTACCCAACATATTAGTAGATAAAAATATACATTTGTATACATAGTTTAAAGAAAACCTGTATAGCATGCTTTAATCAACACATATATCACATAACAGATGAGGCACACACACACATAACACATATCTCATAAAGAAATAAGCAGATCTATAAGATAGAAGAGAGTGAATACTCATTCACACATAACACAACCAAATATATACACATAGCACGTATTTTTATATAAAATACTTCGTATTATTGTATTAGAAGAAATAACTACACACTCACTTGATCAGAAGATGATCGGACAGCACTACGGCTTATAGAAGTAGTATTCCTCAGCAGATCTGGAAGATCTCCTCGAAAATCGAACTTCTCGCGGGCAGAGCTTCGACTCGGGAACCGCGCTTTTCGGGATCTTCGGGATCTCGGGACTTGCCTCGGGGCTAGAGTATAATACCGGGGCTTCGGGATAGCTTCGGGGGTTTATGCGCAGAGCTTCGGCACAAAAACGAGAGGAAATTAGCAAATGACTCGGCTGCCTTCGGATTCCTTTTATAGAGGCTGGAGCCTCGGAGTACGCGGGGCGTACAGGCGTACGCAGCGCGTACGCGTCCGAAATCGTCACTGCATGCGTCATCCGAAGTGTCGACACTAAGCTGAGTACGCGATAGCGTACTCACGTACGCGGGGCGTACCATGGATCAGACGGGTGACTCGGCTTCGGATAATGCCTCCAATTTTGATTTAAAAATAAATATAAAATGATTAATAAACTTCGGAAATTCATAACTTCTTCATACGAACTCCGTTTTCGACGTTCTTTATATCCACGGAAAGGTGAGACCACGCTCTACGACTTTCGTTTAGACTCCGTCGGCTAATTTTGATTTTATTTTTATTAATTATTTTTAATAGGCCGGGACAGAAACTTTCGTTATAAATTCATAACTTCTTCGTTTGACGTCCGTTCTCGCCTAACTTTTTATCGTTTCAATACCAACAATGAGATCTTCGATTCTCATTTAGATTGCTTCGGCTAACAACCGCTCGATCTCAAATCGAGTAAAACAGGCTGTATATCGCTAAGCCGGAACTTCGATAAATCATAACTTCCTCATACGAAGTCAGATTTGGGCGTTCTATATATATTCGGAAACCTCGTTTCAACTACTACAACATTAACCAAATATATTAAGTTTATTTTACACTTAAATTTTGACGCTTATTTTTATTCTTAATTAATCAAACCACATAATTAAGCAATTAAGCACAAAACACACAATACTCAAATAATACAATCTTATTATTTCAAAACGGGTTACAGAGGTTAACCTAGACTATTACATTGCTACAAATGGCAAGCCCGAAACACAGGCGTTACATCATGATTTACTTAGGTTTAGTAAATATGATTATACTTACAAGCTTAAGTATAATTCTGAAGCATTGAAAAAATTTTCAATGTATGACAGAACGAATAAGAAGAATCAAATTAGGTTGAAGGATAAAAGTTTCTCAAATCTGAAAAGATGGGAGAGTCCTTTAGTATCATGTTTTAAGATCACCTTAATGATTTTGAGACCTTATCACAATTCATCCTCTAAGTACATTCTGAGAGTTAAGAAGAGGAGTTATGAATTGTTGAAGTGGTTAAATCAAGAAGATGATTCATACTTCATTCGAAGACAATTCATAGAGTTATACTCTAAGATTGTAACTTGAGTGACATGTCTTAAAGAAGGTTTAAAACACTTGTCAAATGTAAGAGTAAAAGTTTTCTACTCTTGTACATTTGAAATTGGTAAGTTGTGATGTTTTGGATAAAACAAAGATCAACTAAGGCTAATTGTGTTAAGTGTCTGTCTTGATTAGAATGCACACACTATCTCTTGAATATTTGGCAAGAAAGTCTTATAGGTCACGGAGACAGTGGGAGTCTAAAAGATCCTGAAAGGGTTTCAAGAAGTAATCAATAACAAAAACCTGTATTTCATCACTAGCACACAACTAGAGGTTTATAACCTATCGTGTTGACATTTCTGTGCCCATTCCAGTTAAATTGGCTATACATTTGAGTTCTACATGTTCTCAGTTATTTGGATAACTACTTGGAAGCAATGGAAGGCCCTTGAGCTGCCAGGTGGCAAGAAGTTAAGATTGCACAAGTTCAATCCATATGAGTTAGGATTTGTCACTAACCTAGTCATGTGGTTATGGTTTTGACAAATTCACATGGATAGGAACGCTTACACCATAAAATCTAAGTGTCATAAGGTTTCTCTTCGATTCATGAAAATGATGGTAAGTAAACTCTTTCACTAAGTAGATTTTAAGTAGATAGCAATTGTGATATTTGCAGTTCTCAAAGTCGTTAGTGGAGCGTGCGTGGTTAACCGACACACTAACATTGACTTATGAGAAATGGCAAAAGGTCTAAACAATTTAGACTATGATTACGACATCCCTTTTCATAGTTCTGAAATTGTTTAGACACACTTGTGAGCTATCTAAGAGAGGTGTGTGATTTTGATAAAGTCTTATCAAGGCAATCTAGTATCAGAAATCTGAACTTTGGTAAGAAAGTCAATAAAGTATTGATTTCTAGAAGTCCAGTTGATTTCTGGGTACATGTCAAAGCTAGTGGGAGCATAAGTGTTATGCTATTAATCATCATGTTAGTGGGAGCATGATAATTATGATAAAGGTTGCAAGTTAGCAATGTTAATTATAGAAAAACAAAAGGTCTCAATTAGGAAAAAAAGTTTTTTGCTATAATTAAGGGAGAGGATATTATACTTCATCTCAAATCTAAAAGCTTAGCTTGAGGTCTTAATCGTATTTAGTCAATAATATATATGAATTTCATGTTGGAATGGCTCAACATAAGGAAATTCTATATATGGGTTCATTATTTGCGTTCTAAAATTCGATTATGATTACGGCATCCCTTTTCATAATCTGAATTATGAGAACTTGGCAAATAGAAATGGAAATATTATAGCAAAATATTGGTTTAGTCTTTATGTGAGACATCATGAATCGTGTCCCATATGCTTCAGATATAGGATCGATTACATGTGCTATATTCATCATTTCTAAAATTTTCCAAATGCCTGGGGCATTAAGAAGGGAAAAGGTGTAGAATTGGATATGACTAAAATGATTAAGCAATTGTTGAGGAGAATCTAAGGTTTACCAAGGATTGGTTGCTCAAGGACAGTTGGAAGTATAGTGTTGACTTTGGAAGGACCATATTGACATAGTCTGAAAAGAGGCAACTCTTGTTCGGAAGTGATAGTCAAAATGGAATATGGAAATGGTTCAAAGTTAGAAAGTATTCAATCTGTAAGATTAGGAAACTTAATGCAAGAAGGATGTTTCCAAGGAGTTGATCTCCGTTGGAATACTCTGTAATGATTGTTGACAAGTCTGGTTGAATTTGTGCATAATCATTACAAGAGGATCAATGCATATAAGTTTAGAATCTAACAGATTTCAGTAAATGGCATGAATTTGGAATTCTTGCATTTGCAGTAAGGGTTTGGGACTGTGAAAAGATGATCATTGGAGTTATGCTCAATTGATCTATTTCACAAAGTAAAGATTATAGACAAACATAGTATGCATACTTTGTGTATGGCATGACTAGTGTTTAGAAAACATAGTGTACATGCTTGGAGCATGGGACAACTATTGTTTTAAATTCAAGTATAAAGTTGATAAAACCGAAACAATGAATAACGAGTAATCAGTATGGTGATAAATAAAAGTGTTTATTTATATTCATAGGGTTTGATACCATATTTGATTCATTTATTCTTGTGTTTCACTTTGCATGTTTTGACTTCCAGAATAAACTAGGTTATTCTTCTGGAATGACTAAGTTATTCAAACCATCCACAATCGGTCATATGATGGAAGTAGATATGAATTAAGATTGTCATGGGTTGGCTTGTAGAGGTCTAAGATGTTGGACAAAGAGCTACAACACTCATGAGTACTCATAAGTTATGAGTATTGGATTCAACCCGCGCTCATTGGAATCACTTCATGGATTTTATCACGAGTGATCATGAGACGATAATATCTTATATTCTTCAAACCTAGAGATATGAGTTGTTACTATGAGTTGGTTGTACATTGATTGCATGAAAACGCATTCAGTAACTCGGTGTTATAAAACGTGCCTTTGTGTATGATTAAACAAGTAGTAGAACAAGCCATATGAGTCGAAGTTTATCCATTCCTTTTACCTTCGGGATAAAAGCGATATCTGTGGGCCCCTCGATGATTTAATGATGATACATGTGAGTGCTTGGCCAAGCCAGGACTGATTTGATTTGTTCAATCAGTCAGTCATCATGAATCGGAAATCGGGAAACAACAAATGGATAGAGAGAATGATTATAATCCATGTCTCAGTCCATATGATATCTAGAATGGAGGAATATATGATCCCTTATCTAATGGACAAGTTCGTTGACAAGATCAGAGTTCGACAACGGCTTTAAGAGCTACGATTGCCAATTAGGTTTTGAAGTCATACTCAATAATAGTTTTAGACTTATCCAAGTGGGAGACTGTTGGATTAATGTCTAAGTCCATAACTATATTTGGTATGTACTTGACCCGACCCGACATGGTCCATTTGGGTTGCACTTCACCGGCACAATTTATATGGATAGTATTTTGAGAATAGTATATTTATGATTTATATTAATATATTATAAGTTCTAATATATTAATATAATCATATTATTTAATTAGTATTGATCAAGAATTAATTTATAATTAATTAAGTGATCAAAATGAACTAATTAAATATGGACTCTTAGATATATATGTGTAGTGGGCCAAGTTCATTTAGGTTGGGCTAAGTCTTCATGGATAGTCCATGGAGCTTTAACCCATGGATCCTAGGAAATGAAAGGTCATGGGTATTAGGGTTTAACCCTAATCCTCCACACTATATAAAGATGTCCTTGGTTGGTCAAATGGGAACAAGTGTGGGTACACTAAGAGGGTTAGCCAATTTCACTAGAGAGAACCAAGTATCCATATTCTCTAAAGACTTACAAGGTGTTTTGGTGATTTGTGATTCCATTTGAGGCTTCCACACTATTGGGGCTAAGCTCTTAAAGCTTAAAGACATCAAGCTACACCAAAAGGTATGTAATCTAACTAGTCTTTGTAGTATAGTTACCTCATAGTATGCTAGTTAGGATTAAAGCCTTGGAAAGTTCTTATTTGCATGTATAATAGAGCAAACATAGATCCAAGGTTTATAGGGTTGCATGTACACCATAGGAGTGTTAGAATGCTCAAAACTCAACACAGTCATGCCGAAGGCTCGGGATAGATTCAGATAGACTGTAGCCCAGTAGGGAGGACCAGTCCGGCCGATGGCCCAGTATGTATGTTGTTTGATTGATCGTTATGGCTATGGCTTCTGCCAGTTTGGTATCGGTATTTTGGGGGTAGCTCACTAAGCCATCGGGCTTACAGTTTTCAGTTTATTGTTTCAGGTACATCAGGAGAGCGAGGGAAGGCGAAGGCGTGACCGTACCGCTCCTCATCCTCATGATCTATTTTGGGACACTCTGATTATAAATGAATTGGAAATGTTTTGTAAAAACAATTACTATTTGACTCTTTTGTTAGTATTAAAAGTTTAAATTTGGCGTAAATTTTATGGGTGTTACAGAGTTGTTAATTCTAACTCTGAGATTTTGATTTTTTTTCGAAATTACCATTTTGCCCTTGGACTAATGTATATAAAAAATAGCATACCCAAAAGGATCAAATTGGTAACTTTTCACTTATTTTTAAATAACGCTTAATACAATTTATATTGCTTTCTTAATTTTGGTCCAGGGGCAAAATGGTCACTTTGAATAAACTAACAACTTTAACAATCTAAGGACCAAAAACATTTGTAACATCCCAAAATTCAAGGCCAAAAATTCAAGGCCAAAAATTTCATTTTTAAATAAGTTATTACATAAAACCATCAGTATAAAAACATTCATTATAATATCCCGTGACAAACCAAAGTGTCGGTAACCAAAACATATTATCATAAAACCATATCAGAGTGTAATCCCAAAGATCTCATGTGTGGAAAACATAGTGTGATGCGCTGCGATCGAGCCGACTCCTTTCCTTGAAAACAAAATACCAGAAACCAAAACTAAAAACCATAAGCACGAAGCTTAGTGAGTTCCCCAGATACCACATACCATACAAACCAACTGATCCATACATGCCATACATAGCCAAGAGCCATACATAACCAACATATCCATAATCAGGTAAGGGGCTATGTGCCAAACATAGTCTTGCCAAGGTGCTATGTGCCAAACATAGTCTTGTGGTTATGCCATGGGCCGCACGTGGTCTTCCTGGTCAAGCCTGGGCCCACTCCCCGGGTCTTACAGACAGGTGCCAAGGGCCACCCCCTGGTATTTCATGCAAGTATCACAAAGACAACTATACATACTACTCTACTAGGCTACTCCGCATATAGTGTGCCAGGAGCCACCTCCTGATCTTTCATACACAATGGCATATAGTGCGCCAGGAGCCACTTCCTGGTCTTTCATACATATTGCCTAGGGCTAACCCCCGGGTCTTCCTATCATACATAAAAACATACTGTGTGCTAGGATCCGCCTCCTGGTCTTTCATGCATAATGCCTAGGGCTAACCCTCGGGTCTTCTTAGCATACATAAACTAAATGGGTCGACATTGGTGCCATAGACCCATACAAACAGTAAGGAGACTCACCTTGCACTGCTGGACTTTGTTGATAAACCCCCGGCTGCTGTCCGACAACTCTCTGAACCGCTGCCCCACTAGCTCCTCAAGCTACCAATATCAATATAACACTTAGTTTCAAATTGAACTCTAGAAGTCAAACTAAGTCAACTCTGGTCAAAGTCAAAGTCCTGGTCAAAGTCAACCTTCCAGGTCAACCCTACTCGCCGAGTTCATAAGCTCAGAATCCTTTCATTCGCGACTCGACTCATCGAGTCAACCCCTGACTCTCCGAGTCAACCGATTTCCAAGTCCTGACCTGTCCAACTCACTGAGTCCCCACTCGACTCACTGATCTGAGTCTTAACTTGAAGGGTTTGGGGTTTCGCGACTTGACTCGCCGAGTCCAAGAACAGACTCGTCGAGTCCAAGGCAATCTTCAACAGACTTACCGAGTTGTTCATCCAACTCGTCGAGTTCATCCCCATCTTCATACTACTCGCCGATTCCACTCAAAGGACTCACTGAGTCGCTTCAGTTCTTAATCCATACAATGGCTTTTCGAGCCATGCTGGTGCTCCAAACTGTATATCCATCCTTCTAAAGCCTAATCCTCACATAAAGTTGCAAACTTTACGTGTAGCTAAGGAGATCTAGGCACAAAACACTCAAAACTAGGGTTTATGGCAACCAAGCTTCATCAACACACCAAAGACTGCAACTTTATGGTTCTCTAGGCCAAGACACACCTGGATCTGAAGTAACAACTTCATATTTGGACTTCTAACTCGAATTGGCTCTTAATCATGCCATAAAAGCCCCAAATCTCATATTAAAGGTAGATCTATATGCAAAAGAGTGAAGGTAACGACTTATTACCTTCAAATGCTCTGAAAAGTCCCACCAACTCTAGATCTACTGCCAATCCTTGAATCCCCAATGATTCGCTTCTTCCTTCTTCCTTCAAATCACCCAAAATGTCAAGAAAGCTTGAATGTGCAACAATGGACGCTTAGGGTTTCTTATTCTAGATAAGAGAGGCTATAAGGAACCCTAAGGGAGAGAATGAGATGTTTAAATAGTGCATAAAGTCCCGGATTTAGGGTTTCCCTCTTCAGACCGGACTCGCCGAGTCCTCTTTTCCGACTCGCCGAGTCGGTTACTTAATCGATCCCCCAGTTCCCGCTCTGATTTGTCGAGTTCCTCCCTGGATTCGACGAGTTGATCCTTTGACTTAGGGTTTTCTTTCCTTTCTTGGCCTTTCTGATTTTGGGTGTTACAACATTACAAAATTTTAAAAAAATAATAAAAAATGAACATGCAAGAGAAACTTTTGGGACTAAAACAACAAAAATCAACTATGCTCAAGGACCAAAAGTATAAACTACTCTAAACTCTTTATAATATTAGATTGAATTAGTGGTCCCTGTGTATAGTTGACTTATGCAATTTTGGTTCCAAAAAGTTATTTTGCAAGATTGGTCCTTTGATGAGATTATTGTAATAATTTTGATCCTTTTTTTAAAGTAAAATGACTAATTTAGTCCCAAGTAATAGCTAACTTTGGCAAATTTCCCCCGAAACATAGTTATTTTACTTGCAACAGGGACCACATTTGTTGCAAACCCTCAAACAAAAACCAAAAATGTAAAAGAAAACTTCCAGTGACCATAACTAATAATAAATTAGTGTTACTCAGGGACCAAACATGTAATATACTCAAACATTAATCATAACAACAAAAAAAGTAATAGAACCTTTTTCTTTTTCCGTGCTGTGTCTGGTTTTCTGAAGAGCATTTCTAACTGTAATTTCAAACAAACTACTTTTATGGTTTTACCCTTCCCCAAAATAATAAATCAATAAAAACGAATTCATAGTGTTTTTCTAACTAGATTGTGTAAAAATAATATAAGTTAGTTGAATTATTTCCAAATCCAACAAGCTCTGGTGGTATGTATTGAAAATTGTTCTTTGACATACTCGAATCCAGTTAAAAAATATTAAACTAAAAAATGAATTAAGTAAATAGAGATTGTGAATGAAATAAATTTTACACTATTTTACCAGCTTCTTGTTCATCATTGGCTTCTTTTTCCAATGTATCAGAGACAAGATTGTCCGTTACTATGCAGTTCCTTACATGCTTCAAGACATGCAAGTTGCTTCAGCATCTTTGTGGGACCCACAACCTGCACGTATGGAAGTAAGGAGCTTTTAGGAAAATAAATATCACAAGTTCCTATTTCTCTATCAATCATGAATCTTGGGTAAGGCTTAAAGTACCTAAAAGTGATAAAATAGTAAAATATAAATATATAACAATTCCAATTTTGGTCATCTTAAAGAAAAAAAACATCTAAAAGAGTAAAAGAGCAAACCCATCAGAAGGTAGCCTTGAACAATAAAAGTACACCATGGAAATACTTGAACTCAAACTCAAGGTTGCCCCTGTAGATTCAACATGATACATAACTTCATCATACAATTCTTTTTCAAGGGGCTCATGCATGTCTCCTTCTTAGTCACCTCACCACTGTTTTCACATTTCAACTGCACACCACAAGCAAAGATGTGATAATTGAAAATTAAACATGAACAAACATGCAAGATACTGAAATAGAATAACTATAACTCTTGAAAGATGAAGCTATATGATTCACAAACTTCAAAATTAGATATAATTAAGCCAAGTGGAAGAAGATATTGTTTGAACTTTGAATGCGAACAATTGTGAGATTTGATTTATCATTTGTATCAGAAAGATGGATACTACTCTTATCACATAACATAACCTCAAAGTAAAGAAGTAGAAATAATATATAATATAGAGTAAATAATAATGATAAGGTAAAACCTGGAATGTTTATCAGCAAGGTATTTCACAAACTGATCACATGCAGTATATATTAAAAACAATAATGACAACCAACTTTCAAAACAATAATAATAAGGTAAAACCTGCAATGTTTATCAGAAGGGTATTGAATCTTTAGGACCACTTCATGTATTTAACAACATTTTTTTAGCTATCTTTCTTTATAATGGCTCTTAGTCTGCCACCATCTGCACACACACATACACATAACAAGATAATTAGATCATATTGAAGATTATAAGATGATTTCATGGAGTTTTCATGTGTCAAGTAGTGAAGTAATTAGAAGAATATATGATAATGATTTGACTAAAAAAGATTAGTAGAATTAAAGTATATCCTGCATTAAAAGTGTGAAAAAGATATACACTTGAAAGTTTATAATTGGGATTTTATGTGTTAAGTATCGTACAATATTATGTATAGTGTGTACAATTCATATTTGCACAACGTCCCAAATATGAGGACTATCTAATTATTATGAATTCTAAAAAATGTGTATGCCTAATATTCCAAGTCTTAGACAAAAGTTATAGGAAATATTAATCAAAAGCTTTGTTTTTTTGTTTTTTTTACCGAACATAAATAGAAATGCTAAAATAGGCAATAGCTAAATTCATGGAATGCTATGTTAGAGAGATTTAAGTAAGGGGTAGATAAAGACTTTTCAGCCAAAATGTTGATCTATAACACACAAAAAGGAAAAGTAAAAATAGACAAAAATTAAGTAGAGCAATATAGGTAGAGAGCAGTACAACTGTCATCAAAATCAACTAATTTCTTGATTTTGATCGGACACTGAAAAGCTGTAATCTCATCCCAGTTTCCAAAAATTCGAACAAATTTGCAATCAAAGTGGAGGGAGGTGAAGAAAAGTATAACGAACCTGAACAGTGCAATCATCGAGTTATGATTCCTAAAAACAAGATATATTGAAAACCCTAGATACCTTCTTTTTGGTGGTGAAAGCGGAATGAACGAGCATCATGAACTAGGTAGCAGTGTGTGCATCATGTATCTTCTTCTGCAATATTTCTTCTCTCTAATTCATACAAAGTAGCTAGAGGAGGTGTGACATTGGGGAGGGTCGGCGGTGGCATGCTAGTGATGGTGGGCGGAGGTGGGCTTCTCTCAAGGAAAGTGGGTTGGAAGCGGGAAATAAAGGGTGTGATGAGAGGGGAAACCGGGTAGAGCAAAGAAGAAATCCAGCGATGAGATGCATGATGTTTCCTTTAAGGATGCCGACAACCGAAAAGAGAATGAGGTGGCGGTCGGAGTACAAGCGAAAGAAGCAGCGGTAGTTGTCGCCGATTAAACCTATTTGTTATCAGCCGATTTAAACTCTTTTTTATCAAACAAAAATCATGGTAAGGGAGGATAATGAGTATACCTTTTCATAAAATTAGAGGATCAAAAGCAAAGGATGATGATCGTCCCTCTATTTCTCGATTGCGAAGATGAAAGATAGAAAGATGGTAGAAAAGAAGTACAAGGCGGGTTTTCAAAAAAAAAATTTGGATTTTGTTTCCCCCGTATCTAACGCGTGTTTCATTAAAATTATAAAGCGACACCTATAGAGGACACCCATTTAAGATACAGCGCCCTCTGTGTTTTTAATTTTTTTTCTTGTGACACTAATTTAAGGGCATGCAATAATGTGTGACCTAAATCCTTAAAATTTTAGAAGAGATGACATTATTTTAATGTCACTCTCTTTTGCGTAACATAAATCAATGAGTGTCGTGGTTTGCATGTCGTAAAAGAGTATTTTTCTTGTAGTGTACAACATTTATTTAGTTGTCTAAAGGACGAACCATCAAAAAAATAAAACCACGAGGACCAAACACATAAGAATTTAGATAGTTATACTGAATCAACATCTTTTAGCAAATCGCAGGGATTGACAATGTAATTTTGTCTTATCTTTAAGTACATAAATTCTCACAGTATTTGCTAAAGATAAATGAGTTCATTTTAAATTGTGTGACCAAGATAATGATGATGATTTTCATGATGTTTAACGTTATCTATATTATACCATAACATTTTGTCACCATTTCAGTTAGTCCTAAAAATGTACCATTTCTATATTGGTAAAGTTTTTCATTAGATGTGCGTAACAGTAAATTATGTTTGAATAAATATCTCACAACATCAATAGTTATTCGGAAGACTTATCGATAGTTTTCTTTTACTTTTATAATTTTTGTTGTAAATCATCATGATTTTGGAGGTTTTTGTTCAATTTTACTCTTACTTCATTCCAAAAACTCATACAAATCGAATATTCAATACTCTTTTCATGTTCTTTAAGTCTCTCGATAAGATGTTTACAATCATTAAAGCCATCATTTGTTATAGAATCTTTTTTATTAGTAGATTTAAATAACTTACAGCAAAAACAATATATTTTATCAACATATTTTGAATAATCTAGTCATTTTCAATCACATCTCTCCATTGTTTAAGTTTTCAATATAAAAAAGCATAATAAAATGTCTAGATGTTTTATCTTCATGAAACATAAGATTCATTTTCTACTTGGTCGTTTTCAATTATAATTACTCTTGATTTACTAATAGTTCCATCTCGATTTATAGGATTATAAACATCTATGATAGGAGTGAAATGATCATTAAAATTACCATAAGGTTCATTCAAGTTAGCATCAGTTCCATTCAAATTAGTGTCATTTTCGTTCAAATTAGCAAGTTCCATTCAAATTAGTGTCATTTTCGTTCAAATTAGCAAATGGTCCTTCAAATTAGCATGTTCATTCAAATCATAAATAGTTCAATATTTTTTGGTACCGACCTAGTAACAGCTAGAGATTTTTTGTGGGCTTACATTGTGCACCTCTACTCCATACCATTGTAAACCTTCCAACATGTAAAACTAAACACACAAAATACATTAATTACTATTGGCTAGTAAATAAATGAAAGGTTAGTCCGTTTAAGACAACAAAATAATTAAGGTGATGTTTGTTTTTTTAAAAAAAAACACTTCAGACCACTTATTGCTGCGCCGCGCAGCACACGCTGTCACACCCCGAAACCGTTGGCGGAAACATTCCGGGACGGAGGACGTCATGTAGCATCACAACCAATGAATAACAGCAATCATAACAACACAACCATTGCAGTGAATATTTGAATGAAAACGTTTACATGTGTTTGGAACTCAGTTTGAATTACATTCATTAGTTTTGCAAAATAAAAACTTAAAAACTCTAAATGCTTTGGTTCCTCGAAAAATCCAGCAAGTACCTCTCTACTGATTTCCTGAGAATACAAGCAGTTTGAAAAATATCAGCATAAAGCTGGTGAGTTCATAACCAGTAATATGTAATGAAAACTTATTGATGAGCGAGCCAAAATGATTGTGTAGTTTCAAGAAAATCCGATATTTTCTTTAGTGAAATACGTAGTGTTATCGATTTCGTATACAACTGGTGGTTGTCGAGACCAACAAAAATAATACCCTAAATATTACGCACTAAAATAGTGCATAGTGGTAAAGGGATCGTATCCACGGAGATTGGTTCAATATATAACTCTATGAAAAATCTCTTTGTAAAAATACTTGTAAGATAACAATAAAAAAATAAAATAAAATGGGGTAGATCCGTGTGAGTCTCTCCATCTTGAGGGCTTCTAATATTCAACCTTCACCTTGGCGCAAGTCAGGCACTTGCCCACGAAGGTAGCAATCTCTGCTTTCATGTTTGGCCACCTATAAAGTTGTTTGAGATCCAGATACATCTTATCCGAACTTGGGTGAACATAGTATTTAGTCTTGTGAGCCTCATTAATGACAACCTCTCTATAACCACCGAACTTTGGGGTCCAGATTCGGTTCATGAAACCGTACACTCCGTCTCCTTTGACCTCCAAGTTCTTGTCCATTCCCTGCAAGGCTTCTCCTGTCACATTCTCGGGTTTTAAGGCTTCCCGCTGAGCCTCCTTGATTTGCGCGGATAGATGGGAATGGATGGTCATTGTTAGTGCCTTCACCTTACGCCCTGAATACTCTTTTCGACTGAGGGTGTCTGCTACCACATTGACCTTGCCGGGATGGTAGCGAATTTCGCAATCGTAGTCACAAAGTAGCTCGACCCATCGTCGTTGTCTCATGTTTAACTCCTTCTGATTAAAGATGTGCTGCAAGCTCTTATGGTCGGTGAAGATAGTGCACTTGGCTCCATAAAGATAATGTCTCCAGATCTTTAACGCAAAGACCGTTGCTCCCAACTCTAAATCATGAGTTGTGTAATTGACATCGTGTGTTTTCAACTATCTTGAGGCATAGATGATAACCTTTCCTCTCTGCATGAGAACACATCCTAGACCCTGATTTGATGCATCACAGTAGACAACGAAGTCTTCTGTCCCTTTGGGCAGGGACAAGATAGGCACGCTGCATAGGGCCTGCTTCAATGTTTGAAATGCAGTGTCTTGTTTGGCTCCCTAACTAAAGGTTACCCCTTTTGCGTCAGGGTAGTTAAAGGCTTAGCAATTCTGGAGAAGTTCTGGATGAATCTGCGATAGTAGCCCGCGAGACCCAAGAATTGCCGGATTTCTTTGGGTGTCTTCGGTGCAGACCAATTCTCAATCGCTTTGATCTTGGATGGGTCAACGTGTATCCCTTCCTTGCTAATCACGTGTCCAAGCAAATTCACCTTCCTGATCCAAAATTCGCACTTCGAAAATTTCACGTATAGCTTTTCTGCCCTTAAAGTTTCCAACACCTGCCTTAAGTGCTGTTTATGGTCGTCCTCACTCCGTGAATAGACAAGTATGTCGTCGATGAACACAATCACAAACTTGTCTAAGAAAGGGCAGCACACCCGATTCATCAGGTCCATGAATGTTGTCGATGCGTTAGTTAGACCAAAGGGCATTACTACAAACTCGTAGTGTCCATAGCGAGTTCGGAACGCTGTTTTGGGCACATCATTCTCATGAACTCGCAGCTGATGGTACCCTGATCTTAGATCGATCTTTGAGAAATAACTGGCTCCCTGAAGTTGGTCAAAGAGATCGTCGATTCTGAGTAAGGGATATCGGTTCTTGATAGTTAGCTTATTCAGCTCTCGGTAGTCAATGCACATCCGAAAGGATCCATCTTTCTTTTTCACGAATAAGATCGGAGCTCCCCAGGGTGAGGAACTCAGCCTTATGAATCCTTTGCTGATCAGCTCATTGAGCTGACTGGATAGTTCTTGCATTTCAGCTGGTGCTAATTGGTATGGAGATTTAGCTACAGGAGTAGCTCCAGGGATCAAGTCGATACGAAACTCAACTTGACGCTCGAGAGGGATTCCTGGGAGATCTTCAGGGAAGACATTAGGAAAGTTACAGACTTCGGGAATGCTCTCGAGGTCTCTAACTTTTCGAGTTTTGTCGACAACATGAGCTAGGATTGCATGGCACTCCTTCCGCAGATATTTCCTGAGCTTTGATGCACGAAATGATACGGAGGTTCGAACTGAGCTTATCACCATAAATCATAAGGGTTTCGCCAGAAGGAAGATTGAGACGGATAGGCTTTTCGAAACAAAGAATATCAGCATGATTGGAGCTAACCAGTCCATGCCGATAATGACGTCGAAGCTCTTGATGGATACAGGCATAAGGTCGATGGGAAAAGAATAATTGTCTAAAGTAAGAGTGCAGCCTATGAATATGTTGTTAGTGCTCTCCTTCTTTCCGTTAGCCATCTCGACGGTAAATGTTTCGGTTAGAGGTTGGGATTTACACTTGATTAGATGTTTCAATGAATGACTAACAAAACTCCTCTCCGCACCAGAATCGAAGAGAATGCATGCATAAGAGTTGTCAAGGAGGAACGTACCCGTAACAATGGTAGGATCGGCAACTGCTTCATTCTGGCCCATAGCCAAAACTCTCCCTGTATTGCCACCAGTTGTTGCCTTGGGGCAGTTTCTCCTGTAGTGCCCAGCCTCTCCACATCCATAACAAGTTTGACCAACGCCCGCTCCCGGAGCCTGGTTGGTTGGTTGAGCCGGTGTCTTGCAGTATAGAACTGTGTGTCCCTTCTTCCCATAGTTGTTGCATATCAACTCACGGTAGAGCCCGTGATGATGGAAGTTACACTTGTTGCACAGAGGTAGTTTCCCAGCATAACCAACGGTAGGGGATTGGGTAGCTGGAACAGCAGTGAGAGCAGCAGCAGGAGCAGTGACAGCATGAACTGCCACTATCTGTTGTTTCTTGGAGGGCTCCTGTGTAGACTGACCCTTTCGTTAGTTACTGGACTTCTTCTTCTTCCCACCGCTATCTTTTTGGGGTTCAGAGACAGCTGCCACCTCACCCAAATCAATTCGATGATCGATCAGAGTCTGTGCCAGATCCTTGGCGCTTTCAAATGTAGTCGGCCTAGCAGCCAGGACATTTCCTTTGGTGGGTTGCGTCAGTCCCCACATGTACCTCTCGATTTTCTTGCTTTCCGGGGTGACCATTCCTAGATAGAGAAGTGCCAGATCACAGAATCTAGCAGTGTAGGCCGCGATTTCGGAACCCTTCATCTTCAAGTTCCAGAGTTCGTGCTCCAAATTTTGCACTTCGCCCCTCGGGCAGTACTCCGCTAGCATGAGCTCCTTAAGCCTTTCCCAACCCATGGCATTAGCCACTAGCAGGGTTAGGGTTTTGACTCAACCATTCCACCAGGTCAAGGCTTTGTCAATGAAGGTGCATGCGGCAAATTTCACCTTGTTGGCTTCAGAGCAGACGCAAATTTCGAAGACGGATTCGATCTTCTCGAACCATCGATTCAGAGCGATGACACCTCCATTTCCATCGAAGGACTTGGGTTTCGCAGTCATGAAATCCTTGTAGGAACACTCCTTCTGATGTCCCTAACTTCCATCTTGTCTCTGTGGGTCGGTTCCACCTCCAGCTCCCCCAGCGTTCACTTGTGCAATTGCTGCAGTCACGGCGGCGGTAACTGCTGCCTGGAACATGACTAGGTCGAACTGAGGAGGTGGTGGTGGTGGTGGAGTGTCGTTGTTCCTTCTGATGGGTCTTGGTCGGGGAGGCATCTTGTTCTAGAAACAATCAGGAAGAAGAGGATGGTAAGTCCTCGAGATATATAAAAACAAAATATATCTCATCCTGATAATGAAAGTATTCTACCGAGCGATAATCATAGAAAGGTTACTAACACAAGTAAGTTATCGCTTAAGGAAGGAGAGGTAGCAATACTTAGAGTGAATCTGCCTACTAAGTTTGGCTCTAGAGAAAATACACCTATAGTATTTTATGAGAGATGATTTTTGGTAAGTTTTAGGCTTGCTGTAGCACCACAATCACCCCCAAACACATGTTGGTCATGTCTCGACTGAATATAGTCGATCAGGCTATATTCACCCTAGACATGATTACATAACTGCCCAGGTTTAACCGCAGCGTTCCAGCATGCAAAATACTTTTGTTCAGTTCTATTAGCGACACGAATCCTGTTATGTATGCATGCTCGTATACTTCTTATAAAAATACTTATATTTTGAAAGTATACTTTTAGTGTAGAGCACTTAGGCCCCTTAGTGTTTATAGTTGTATACCATGTAAGGTTCGGTATACTAGTTCGTTATAAACATGGGCTCTAATACCAATATGTCACACCCCGAAACCGTTGGCGGAAACATTTCGGGGCGGAGGACGTCATGTAGCATCACAACCAATGAATAACAGCAATCATAGCAACACAACCATTGCAGTGAATATTTGAATGAAAACGTTTACATCTGTTTGGAACTCAGTTTGAATTACATTCATTAGTTTTGCAAAATAAAAACTTAAAAACTCTAAATGCTTCAGTTCCTCGAAAAATCCAGCAAGTACCTGTCTACTGATTTCCTAAGAATACAAGCAGTTTGAAAAATATCAGCATAAAGTTGGTGAATTCATAACCAGTAATATGTAATGAAAACTTATTGATGAGCGAGCCGAAATGATTGTGTAGTTTCAAGAAAATCCGATATTTTCTTTAGTGAAAAACGTAGTGTTATCGATTTCGTATACAACTGGTGGTTGTCGAGACCAACAAAATTAATACCCTAAATATTACGCACTAAAATAGTGTATAGTGGTAAAGGGATCGTATCCACGGAGATTGGTTCAATATATAACTCTATGAAAAATCTCTTTGTAAAAATACTTGTAAGATAACAATAAAAAAATAAAATAAAATGGGGGGGGGGTGTTTAGTTCTTTCGATTGTTTGAAAAAAATTAAAACTAGCTAGGATGAAAATATGACAAGTAAACAAGTAAAAGATTGGATTAAATTCAAAGAAGTGGAATTGGTTGATTTTGGGAACACCTCATGGATGATATGATTGACTTATCATTAGACTTAATGGAATAACACTTGTGAATTGGTTTAACTTAGCTATAGCAATTCATAAGCACAAATTGCCTCAACTCTTCTTAGAAATTAAAATGGTTAGAGGAGCTCTTAACACATTTCCTTAATTGAAGTCACAAGATCAATAAAGCATAAAATCTTATGAAAATCAATTAGCTTTAAGTTGTAAGAGTTACCAAGTCCAAAAGATAATCAAATGCTTACATTATCATTATGAAGGAAACATTTCCATGGTCTAAATGAAATGAAAACAAACATATAAACCATTTGTTGCTTACTAATTTGAAGGTCTATTACTTAACCAAGAAATTAATCAACAAAAACAAGCATTCATTCATCCAAGCTCATGATCAAAGATAAATAAACACAACAAGATGTTTAACTAGAAAACATTCCCATAAACATCAAACACAAATGTAATGATAATTCTTTAAAGCAAATAATCATCCATGGGTTAAACCCTAATCAACCAAATGAAAATTTAGCCAATCGTGGACAAAGTAAAAGAAAAACAATATATTTTAGTAGTATCAAACATTGTCTTAGATGCAAGATGAAAGGAAATTACACTAATCCTCCAAAAATTCTTCAAATCTTCCAAGGCTCTTTGAGAGAATATTGGTGTGTGTTCTTCAAGTCATCCCTTCAAAAATGGCTCCAAACTCCAGCAAAAGGGGGTTGATTTTCGGATTAAAAAAGGTGCCAAAAGTCACCCACCAAACTTCCACAAATAGAGTCAACAAGTCAAACCCGGAATCAGCTCAAGGCAATTCACGCGGACTGCGTATGAGTCCACGCGGACTGCGTGGGTCATGCTGAATGTGAGAATTGGGCCATTAATCATGCATTTTAGCCCAATCTTCACTTCTTCAACTTCAGACCACAATCATAACTCTTTAGGACCCATTTGCCATTCCAAAGCCTTCTATTGATTGACTTAATACTCCTTAAATTTTCTTGTAGCTCGATTCTGCGCCGCCTCATCATCATCCTTGCCCACAA
Source organism: Lactuca sativa (assembly GCF_002870075.4). Classification (NCBI taxonomy): domain Eukaryota; kingdom Viridiplantae; phylum Streptophyta; class Magnoliopsida; order Asterales; family Asteraceae; genus Lactuca; species Lactuca sativa. Next base: position 148,801,132 of record NC_056624.2, read on the forward strand.
ATTAAATCCAAATTGATTTCTTATTTTATGCAAGCACCTAGCCCAATCGCACCACTTCAAGTCCACAAGCAAATCACATGCCTTCATAAATCCCGCATCCTTCTAAGCCTCCAATAACAAATAGTCTTCGGTAAATCCTGCAATTAAGCTCAAAAGACCAGAAAGCACCCGGTAAAGAAGAAACATGACAAAAAGAGAAAATATGCATGAAGATTGACTAAAATGAGATGGTTTTAACTAAAAATAAACTATGAAAAGAAGTAATAAAAACGAAACTATCAACAACCATGAATGTTCGTTTCTGAAAAAAAATTGTAGAGATATGCAAAATACTACTTCACGTGACTAGCTAAAGCTAATCATGAAGTATACGTATTTAAATGTAAAACTGTAGCATACATGATTCGGTTTTGAAAACCCTGGCTCGGCCAGTATGCATAGTGTGTTTAGTTCTATTTGGTATAAATAAAACCACTGAAGAAAACCAGGTTGGTAAACTATCGGTGATTTATACATAATGTGAGTCGTATAACCATGCTTGATATGACTAGTGACCTTTCCAACGTTCTTCAGGCGTTGATGTTAAATGATATTTGTACATCTCAGGCGTGCCCGCCTAACTGTAGCTAGCAGTCTAGATGTGGGATTGTCAGTCCCGAATAGATCTATTCACAAATCTCACGCTCTCCCTCCAGGAGACTCTGGTTATATAGTGGTAGGATTTATCCCTGTACACCTAAGGGTACAGTAGTGAAGTAGCGCCTCACAGTATCGTACAATCTAGTTTACATGTAATGCAGTAGCGTTCTACCGTAGTGAAAATCCGAATGTATACCGCGTATAGTGATAAGTTACATTTATGAAAATCATGATAAAACAGTGATATAAACTGTAAACGGTTTCTATTCCAGTGCATATGTTTAGTAGATAAAGTTTCTATGCTTGATAAGTTTTTAGAGAAATTCCAAACTATATCGATTATAGTTTGCATGTATAACGTAGCGTATAGCGTATCCGTAAAAACTATGCAACTTTAGCGAAAACGTCCCTTATGCTCGACATAGTACAAAACGGGAATAAAGTATGAAATTTGCATAAGTTTTATGTATATTCCTAAAAACATTTATGTTTATCTTATAAGAAAACATTTAGGTTTAGTTTGTATCCCCCCCCCCCTGAAAACCTTAAAAATGCGGAAAAATATAGGGGTATGAACTCACTGTTGTTGCGTGGAGTTGTTGACTGAAATGAAGATTCCCGAGTTGTTGCACGTGGCACTTAATGAAATCCTATTATCAAATAAATACGTATATGTATCTAAATTAGCGATTTCGATAAATAAAGTGTCAGAAAACACTTGAATTCGGTTGAGGAATGTTACCGAGACTTGCTTGAATCGGAGAAATGAGTTTTCAGCCAAAAGTACCACCAAAAGGGTGTTTACGGTTTCTGAAGACTCGACGAGTTTACGGCTGTAAACTCAAGAACAGAGTTTACAGTCTTTGAAGGTTGGACCGTAAACTCAAGAACAGGGTTTACGGTTCTTGAAGGTTGGACCGTAAAATCGAAAAAATGGTGTATGGATGCTAATTTCGACGAGATGAGTGATTCCAGACGTTCCAAAGGACTCCAAACGGTGTTTTTCGACGTTTCCCGGAGTTTAAATGCGTTTTTAGAGTTTACCGTTCGAGGTTCTTAGAGAGAGGGGGGCGAGAGTGTGGCCAGAAATGTTCTAATGAGGGTGGGGGTATCGTATTTATAGGGGTGAGGTGGGGGTCCACTCGTCACTGACCGTAAACAGGTTTACGGTCGTAATCCCATTTTAGACAAAAAATATTGTTTTCTCGAGATTTTCAGGTTTCCGCGCGATTTTTGGTTCTGACTCGTAAATAATTTAATTAAATATAACTAGATTATTTTATTAAACCAAAATTTTGACGGAAAAGTTAACGGATCTGAAATTTCATTAACGGAAAATGCGTAACGGAAACGGAAGAAGTTTCGGGTTGTCACACATGCGCAGCACTTGGCCTTTTCACAGCTGTTTGTTTTTCTAAAGACTTCTGACTTAAAAACTGTTGCGTGTGTGCTGCGTGGCGCAACACTAAACCAACTGCTTCAAACCTCTTCGCGTCTTACTTTAACTTACTGCAGCAGTCTGCAGACGTTAAAAAACAAACATACTTTTTATTAAATGTTGCAGTCTTTTGTACCACCTCTTCTGCTACATAGGATTGCAGAGGTGGTCTGCAGACTTAAGACATTTTCGTTTCGAAAAAACAAACAACACCTAAAATTTTCAACTAAATTTGTTTTCTACTTCGCTAAATATGCATAAAATAATAAAACTGGATTAGTGTCATTATCTGATTTCTAGTTACCTAGAGAGTTGTTACTACATACAACAGTTGTCCTATGAATATATCTACCATGGTTGCCCTTTCTTTGTATGCCTTCGTGCTAATTCCAAGTCCCTTTTCACTAAAATAAAATAAAGAAAATGTGAGGACAAGTGTTGCACCCACAAACAATCGAAGCTCCATGAAAAAAAAAGTTACTTACTCACGGTCGGTAACACGTTTTGCATGAATCGAGCATAAAATTGAATCTTCAAGCAACTGAACTTGTAGGGTAACAAGCTTTACATGAACAAAGTGTATAAAAGGTTAGAAAATAAACAATCTTTTTACTATAATTTATTTTTGGAAAATACAAGTTTTCGTTAACTGGATAACCCAAAAAATAGCAATTAGTCAAGAAATAAATATGAAAGAAACATGAAACCTCTTGAAGGCTTTGTAGAGCTTCAGCTTGCCAACAAGTAACTTTAGGGGTAATGTAGTTGTTTATCTCTTTTACCTACAAACTCAAATGTTACTTCATTAAAGATTTCTTACAATAATTTTCAATCTCATATATAGTCAAATTTGATATATGTGTTTGCAATTGATACAATTTATTAGATCCTAAACTAAATTAAACAATTCTTGCATGTTTTATAAGCAAAGTTCCTTAATATCTTCCATTATTTTCCCTCTTTTGGGGTTATCAACACAAGTTGCAACTCATATTTTATCACTCTTCTTCCTAAAATCATCGACCCTGTATCTATTGACTACCGCCCGATTAACTCAATCGGTTGCATGTATAATGTGATCTCGAAAGTTATTTCAAATCGCCTAAAATATGTCATGGATCTGTTGTTAGGAAGGAACAAACTACTTTCATTGTTGGTAGCAATATACTTAATGCCCCCCTCATGATCAATGAAATGATATCTTGGCTTAAATAATAAAAAAACACGCACTAATCTTCAAAGTGCACTTAAATAAGGCTTTTGATTCACTTAATTGGTCTTTTTTTGTCCCTCAATGTTGTCATGTCTGAAGCATGAATTCTAAGGATATTCTGTGGCATCCATACTCCAAATGCAGTCCCACTCATATCTAACATTTTTTTATGCTAACGATGCGTTGTTTGTTGGTGAATGGCCACATATCAACCTACTAAACCTTGTTAGCATATTACATTGTTTTTACTTGGATTTGGGACTTATGGTTAATTTCTCCAAAAGAAAAGTCTTCGGGGTGGGTATAGCTGCTTATGAAGTTGAACATTTTCCTCGAATTTTAAGTTGTCAAGACGCCACTTTGCCTTTCACATACTTTGGCCTGCCTGTTAGGGTGAACATGTTACTTATAAAGCATTGTAAACCAATTATTGATAGATTTCAATCTCGAATTTCTTCTTGGAAAGCAAGAACTTTATACTTTGGAGGGCGTATCACACTCATACACTTGGTACTTGGGAGTCTTCCAATATTCTACTTTTCGCTCTTCAAAGCACCCCTTAAGATTATTGGTGAATTATAGAAGATCAGGAGGCGATATTTGTGGGGGGTGGAGATTCAAATTCAAAAATTTTCTGGATTAGTTGGATAAAGTACTCAATCCAAAAAAAGAATGGTGGACTTGGTGTCATTGGTTTAAGGGATTCAAATCCCGCACTACTTGGAAAATGGTTACGGATATTGAAGATTGATTTGGGTAAAACTAATATTATCTCTTCATAATTTGAATTGTGTTTGGAAATTCTTCCATGTGCGACTCAAAGTCACTGGTGTTTGGAAAAATATTGTGAGTGTTTCCAAGGATATTGCCATTTGCAACATCAAGATTGTTGAATTAAGTAAAAAAGAACTGGGTGGAGATAACACGACTTCATTATGGTTTGAAGACTGGTATGGAAGTGACATTTTAAAACATTTTTCTTGAGTTATTTAAACTATAATCGAGAAATCAGTCTATGGTCAATGATAGATACCAAAGAGTTGGCGCTTCAGTAGATTGGATATAGGGATGGAAAATAGACTCTACCACGAGTATGGAGAAAATTGAATTAATGTGTAGTAATCTAACTGTTTTGAACAACATGTGGAGTTGTTGGCAGATAACTCGGGTACAATCACATTCAGATCCCTACGTCGCCTATGGGAAATGTTTTATTTCGTTGAGTGTCCTTATAATCACTTTTGGAACAATTGAGTGCCGATCAAAATCAACTTTTTTGGCTGGCGTGCGGTTCTTAATTGACTGCCTTCTAAAACCGCACTTTCAAATCGTTGGGTCATTCTACCCTCCACAATCTATGCTTTTTGTGGTGCTTCAGAAGAGTCGGAAACACATTAACTTCTTCCATATGTTTGGGTAAAAGAATTTTGGGCTCTATTAGAAAGGGATATAGTTGGAGTCGCACTCATTAAAGAGAGTTGCAAATTCGTAGAACATGAAAAAAAAATATAAATATCTTCCCATAACCAACTATGAGTTCCATTTTGTTGTAAGTCATAACCTATTGAAATGAAAAATCCACATACCTACAAACTCGTCAATCAACAATTATATGTTCAATTTGACTACAAATAATTCTATATCTTGACTATGATATTGTCTAGTAGGAAAAGACTAGAAGAAATGAGATTCGGACCCATGCAGTATGCAATCTTCTTATATGTCGATTTAGCGAACCAATGCCTTAAGCTATGTTCTCTCCGTCCGTTTAGTTGTGCTTAAACCTCATGCAAGCTTTCTATTTTACCGAATAGATTTGGAGAGGCGATGCAATGTGGGAGTTGTGCTTCAACAAGACCCGAGCCTAAATTAGAAAGCTGGTAGGGTTTGGGGTCAGTTGTGGGATACATTAGATATGAGTTGAAATGGTGAGCGAACAACAATTTGAGAGAATATATGGAATTGAAAAGAAGGGGCTAACCTGACTTTCATTTTCATAAAAAGAGAAAATGGACTTCCACTTTAAGAAATGGAATTGCGATGAGCCAACAGTTAGAATCTCACCTAAGGACTATTTCCTTACGGTCACTATCTTCTCACTACTGATTCGAGATATTAATTCGGGCTGCTCTTTACTTAGAATTGCCAAGCAATTTGTTGCCCACCCCCTAACCCCCTCTTGCGATTGGAATTTATAACAAAAAAGGTTGTGCAAAAAGGAAACTGAAAAGAAGCTTTGCAAAAGCTAAGGCCAAATCTCTTCAGGCAATATTATAGCATAACACATTTCCTCATGATTAGGGTGATGTGATTGTTCGATCGGTTTTTCTTATGGAGGGATCTCTTAGTCAGGATAATACTAGGTCGCGATGGAAGAGATTAAACTTTGGAATAAGAAGTAATTCCATTACCTTTTTTAATTTTTATAGAGGTGGATGGAGAAAGTGGACAAAAGGTGTGAACTTAACATATCTAGGGTTACTTCTCTTGAACATCTCTTATCAGTCTCACATTGCTTCTATTAATCCTCATTGCATAAAAAAATCACACATACTATCCTCTCGAGTACACTTCGGTTCATATGTATGGCAAGAAATGACCTTACTTTCAATAATAAGGGAGCATCATCGGTTAAAGTGGTTGAGAATATAAATCAAATGTGTTGATTTGGGTTAAAACAAGGGTACAAAGCTTCTCCTAAATTGGGACAATTTATGCATTCTCCCTTTTACGGCTCACTAAGGTGGTGGGGAGGGTTATCAAAGTGTTATTTGTTTTATTTTGTGTCATGTTTATCTACAACATATGTGAGTTTGGTGCGCATATCGATTCATGGGTAGTTCCAATGTATGATTTTTGTTGCAGTTTAAACATTCATTTGTGTGCATGTGTGTGTGTGTGTGTTTGTTGGATATTTGGAGTGGTATTGTAATGTGTAGGGGGTAGGGTTCATCTTTGGCTTTGGTGTGTGTCTTTTTTAATATTTCCTTCTTCCAGGTACAATACCTTTATCTCAAAAGTTTGGGTTTGGGTGGGTACTTTCTAGCTCTCATTTCTGGTTGTTGTAGTGATCTTGTTACACCCTCGGCCGGCCGAGGAAACGTCGAGCAGTGCAACGTAGGGATATTGGATCACATTCATTAAAAATACATTGACAAATACAAAACAATATAAAACATAAATGTCACGTTTATTGATAACTAAAACGTTACATCAGATTATTAGAATTTCTAATATATATATATATATATATATATATATATATATATATATATACACACACACACACACACACAAACACAAACGAAATGCAACTCTCCATAAATGAAACATCAATCACAATACATACACGTAACGAAAGTCTCCACACATGCAAATCACATTTCTACCATAAGTATATTCTAGTTAAGCTCTATATATCGTTGTTATGTTTTGCAGTTTGTGTATTTCTTGATTAAGAAGTTCAGATGGAAAAGTATTCTATGTGCAATTTTCTTCTTCTTCTTCTTCTTGTGACTCCTATTACTAAAAGTAAGTAATTAAATACGTTTAACGATATATATATATATATATATATATATATATATATATATATATATATATATATATATATATATATATATATATATATATATATATATATATATATATATATATATAAACACAAATATACATAAGCAATATGCAACTCTCCATAAATGAAACATAAATCACAATACATACAAGAAACAAAAGTCTACATTCATGTAAATCATGTAAATCACATTTTTACCCAAAACATGTTGTTGTGAAGCTTTATATATCATTGTTGTTATGTTATGCATTTTATATATATCTTGATTAAGACTTTAAATGGAAAATTATCTTACGTTTTAATTTTCTTCATCATCATCATCATCATCATCTTCTTCTTCTTCTTCTTTTCTTGCAGCTCCTATAAGTAAATTACTAAATGTTTACCCCCCCCCCCCCCTATATATATATATATATATATATATATATATATATATATATATATATATATATATATATATACACACACACACACTCTCTCTCTCTCTCTCTCTAATAAATAAAGATCTTTTTGCCACATTTCATACTCTCATTCTTTTTGTCACATGTCATTTTGTGGTTATTTTAAATGAACTTTTTCCACATGTCATTTTATGGTTTTATCCATTTTATGAGATTCCACATCGCATTTAAATGTAATAATTGCAATAAATTTAATAATAAATAAATATCAATTTCATTAATGGACTTACCTTCTAATTTCAAAATTCTTAAATTTAAAACCTATTAATTGCCTTTGTTTATTTATCTAAAGTATTTGTTTGAATTTAAAAGAAAAAAACACTTCAACTTTAATAATTCATTTTTTATAATATAAACTTCTCAAATATTAGACATTCATTTTTTTATTTTTCGTTAAATAAATCCATGTAATACATGTGTCTCACTATATATATATATATATATATATATATATATATATATATATATATATATATATATATATATATATTATAATGTGGACGGACAACTATTGTGTGGACATGTGGATAATGTTATTTTATAAAAATTACTAAGAGAATATGTTGTTTAGTAATGTGAATACGTTCAATCTCACATAACTATTGTTATTTTAATGGATTCTCACCAATTCTAATTCATTTTTGTTCTCATTCATCATTTTTTATTTATTTTAATTTTTACAGAATGAGACTCAATAAACATCCTGATAACATTCTGACAGAATGAGAATAATTAAAAAAAATTGTATAATAACATTATTGACGATTTAATTAGTGAAAATGCTTAATAATTAAAATAATTATATAAGATTAAACGTATTCATATTATCAAAAAACATATTTTTCTTTGTAATTCTCACAGAATAACATTATCCACACGTCCATACCATAAATGTCAATCCACATTTGAACCTTGCTCTTTCTCTCTCTCTCTCTCTCTCTCTCTATATATATATATATATATATATATATATATATATATATATATATATATATGAATGTGTAAATGTTACATATACCATGTACTCCTTTTTTATTTTAAATTATTAAACTCATTCAATATGTAGATCTTGAAAAAGAAAAATGAGTTTACTAGCTTAATTTTAAAAAAAAAAAAAAAGAATGAATGGATTAATCTACATAAGTTGTGATTAATAGTACATGAGTGGTTTTGAATAATAGAAAGGTTTCTTTGAAGCTTATGTGAAAATGGTGATTTTTGGAAATGTGTAAAAATCACTAAGTAGTCTAGTTTGGAGATCTATAACTCAAGATCTAGAGTCTATATGTTGTACGCTTCTAAATGGAATTTATAGTCGATATGGTAAGAAATTCATAGAAAAAATAATCAACTACGATTTAGTTCTTATGAAATAGTTATATACGTTTGAAGTTGGGGAAAACTTTTTCATAAACTTAAAAAAAGTTAGAAAAAAGTTTTAATTTTGGAAAAAATGTCTAACAACATCCTAAGAGGCCTACTTTGAAGCTTGGAGGCCTTCTAATGTCCAAATGTGCATTACAATATATCAATGGGAAGTTTTTGCTGCAAATAACATATAATGAAAATTTTGGTCAAATGGAGTTGTAAATTTTTTTTTTTGCTTAATTTTTTTTTTTGTTGTTTTTGGTATTTGGTATTTGATTAAGGATCTTGGGTAAATATGCATCTTTTCTTATATATATATATATATATATATATATATATATATATATATATATATATATATATATAGGGCTAGGTTAATGTGTTTCTTATATTTATTGTGTGATAGAATACACCAATAGGAATTTAGTAAAATTAAATAATTATTTAATTAAATAAAGATAGATATTAAATGATTTCCATAATTGTATGTATATTAAATGATGTCTATAATTATAATTCTCTTTTTATGGAAACTAATTAAGTCCATCATTAATGTCAGCAATAACATTATTTCAGAATGAATTCATACCAAGGTTTTTATGTTTGGGTTCGTTGTTTGTATCAGGAGCCACTCACTTAAATTACAATAAAGTTGCAGAGAATACATTTTCATTCTTCTAGATACACTCTCATTCTGCTAGAATACACTCTTATTCTGCTAGAATACATTTTCATTCTTCTAGATACAAACTATTTTGAAAGAATATTATTGTTGACATTAATGACGATTTTAATCAGTTTCCATAAAAAAGAATTATAAATATGTATATCATTTAATATACATATAATTTTTGCTAAATTCTTTTTGGTGCATTCTAGCACACGATAGATGTGAGAAACATTTGAATCTACCTCTCTCTCTCTCTCTCTCTCTCTCTCTATATATATATATATATATATATATATATATATATATATATATATATATATATATAGCGGGTTAGGATCAAATGTGAATTTCAAGTATTGTGTGAATGTATTACCAATTTTTATCCATTGGATTAAAAGAATGAAAGGTTTGTGATCTTAAGGTACATGATATTAACATGTGATAACATGTATTATATAATTATACTTAATTAATTAATAATAATAAATATGACATTTTATTAACAAACAACTATCAAACAATATTCATAACATACTCATGAACCGACCACCCGGGTGTTTAAATGACAATGATATATTACTATTGAACGTATTAGCCTTACTTTTAACCAAATCAAACAATATTTGACGGTCAAAATTAGGCGGAAACAATAAACCTAAGTTGTTAAACTTTGGTCTAACGTAGGTGTCAATTCCATTACTCAACTGCCAAAAAACCCCGTACATAAAATAACAAAACTCATATTTTCTTTGAACAAATTTTCAACCCTAAAACTGATGGATATTTGAAAATAGATCATAAAAAAACATAATCCTTTATATCACAAAAAATCGTCGCTAATACGCTTCTAACGGCCCATTCCACAGAGAGGTTAACGCCTCTGTGGAGCCCTCGTCACAACCTTTGCGGAGGGTTTAATGAACCTCGAAGCAATCACTCCGTTGACGTATCTCTGCGGAGATTCATAGGTCACTCTCATATCGTACAAAATTCTTTGTTCCGTGGAGATTTTGTTGTTCCGCGGAGACCGTAGAGGGTGCTCTGTGGAGTGCATGTCTATAGCTAAAATTTCGAGTTTTTGTGACAAAATTTTGAAACACCCTAAAAAAATGCCTATAAGCGTCTTTTTCCCATTATATATACTTAACAAAAACATATGTGTGAACAGTAATTTATTATTATTTTTTTAATAATTTGTTTTTTTTATTAGGCCAACTATTTCTTAAAGGCTTAAAGGCTTTGTACGCTGCCACATTTTTACATGACTCTTCTTCATCATTTTTAACCTCTTTTTTCACCGCAAGGATTTCTCGATCACCATCAAACCCCAAAGTCAGGTAAGATTTACCAATCTCCTATGTTTCTTTACGGAGTAAATATGGTTTAAGGTAATTTGTGTGTTTGGTCCATAAATTATTTTTTAACTCGGAAGGTTCCTACCGTTTGTTTTTGTTACACACTTGGTCCCTGTCTTACCTAAAAAGACTATTTTGCCATTGATTTTTTAATTGATTTAAATAAACACACCCCCAACACCACTCCCTCACCTTACCTTACATACCCCATCATTTTTCTCTATTTAAATAATATTCTTTTTAGGTAAGACAAGACCAAACGTATAACAAAAGCAAATAGTAGGGACCAAACGCGTAACAAAATCAAAAAGTAAGGACCTTCCGAGTTAAAAAAATAATTTAGGGATCAAACGTACAAATTACCCCAAACCATAGGGACCATTTGTGTAATTTACTCTTCTTTATGTGCCCTATGTATATTTTTTTGCTTTGTCTTTTCAATTTAAGGTTTATCATGGTTAAGTAATTGTTTTTATACTTGGATTTTTTTGCTTTGTCTTTTTCTCTTAGGAAAATGACATATATAACCCACAAACTTTTTAGGGTTGATTCATTCAGTCCCTAATGTTATTTGTGCGTCTTTTAAGGAAACAAAGTTGGTTGTGTTGGATCTAAAACATCATTTTTGAGAAAACGAAGGGGTAACCCGGTTACCCTTTATGACACCTCATCGTACTTTTACATTTTAATAATTAAAAATAATAAGAGGGGCCCACAATTCTCTCTCTCTCTCTCTCTCTCTCTCTCTCTCGTAGTACGCTAACACTAGATCATCTTCATCCTTCACCTTCATAAACCAGTAAACCACGCTATCAACAAACAACTATCATGCACCAATCAACCACCTAAATTTCTAATCTTTTTCCTCTCTAAAGCTCTGTATATATGTTCCTCCTATAGCTTTGACCTTGATTGCAACCATAATATGCTTGAATATTCTTTGGCAATGATGAAGGTTGAAGATGAAGGCAACAAATCTAAGCTGATGATTAAGGTTGTGACGATGATAGACTCCAATTCTTCCTTCTGGTTAGACCTTCTCTTTCCAGAGACTCCTTTAATCGCCAATGTCTTCCATCTAATTCACCGTCGTTTGGACCACCGTCTTCACCAGATCGGGATGCCAAGCAAGACTGCTCGATAGATTGGGACGTTTTGAGGAAAATGAGAGATTAGTGGGTTCCTGTAATGGTACTCAATTTATCAAAAATTGAGTTATGAGCTATCGACTATAAGGTATTTTAATAATTTGAACTTCGCTCATGTTTCAATGGTTCCATTAATCCCATCGATTGAAATTTGTGAACACGTCTAGTTTGATAAAAAACGATATAAAGATGCAGAGTAGAAAGAGTCGGAGAATGGTTGGATTTGCAAACTTATTTTAGAGTATGAACATATCACCGAAAATCGCACACAGTAACCCAAAAAAACTCATAACATCTTATACAAGGAACAATAATGATGAATTGTTGGTTGAAGGCTCATGTTTATTGGACTAAATTCAAGATCTTAGAAACGATGGTGAAAATACAGATTGATCATGAAAGACACCATGGCAGCCTTGTACAATATCATCGAAGCTTTGTTCTTCATGTAAATCAGCTTTTAACAATCTTAATCAATCGCCACCTCACCATAACCTCAAGAAATGGTCACAGTTCGCTAAAACTTCCAAAAATTCAAAATTATTAACCTATAACAACATTCGATTTGGAGGAAAGGGGAATACAAACAAGGATTTCTGACTGTGGCGATCAAGGATTTGAAATGTAAAAGCAAAAACCCAAAGTTAGGATCGTTTGGGTTTTCACATTGGTAATGAGGAAGCTATCGATCAAACTTCAACAAACATTTTAAAGAAATTGTAAAACAAATTTGAATGAGGTGGGTTTATAGAATGTAGCCAAAGGTTGTTGATTTGTGATGTTGTGATTTTCGAAGGGATTTTGTTTTTAGTTTGGTGCATTAATGTTTTACTTACATAAAAGATTTTTTAATTGACCGGTAATGACCAACAGTAGTGCTAAGATGAGAGAGAGGTGGGGCCCAAGTTTGATTTATCTATTATCCAAACCAACTAAAACAAGTAAATAGCCTAAAAGAACATGTTACCCACAACTTAGTTCCCTCATAAAGCTATAATTTTTTTTTTTACAGATTAAAAGGGTAAATCCTAAATAGTTCGTAGGTTATATGTGTCATTTTCCCTTTTCTCTTTCTCTCTTTCTTTTTCATGGTTGTTTTATCCACTATAGGTTTTAATCGGTATCTATATCTTTGTTCCGTGGATTCATTTGAATTGAATCACCCAAATTCTGATTTATTTGATCCAAACTATATGTGAATGAACGCAGCCTAATAAGCCTTAGGCGTAGTTTATTTCCAGCTTTTGGATTTGTAACTCGATGTTATTTAAGGATCTCTCATCTCCTACAACTAATCTTTTTGAAGTGTGGTTGTGTAATTCACTAAGCTCAACTGGTTAAAATGACCTAAACTTTATGTTATTATATATCTATATGTTTGTATTTATCAGTATGTCATTGTATTCCATTTCAATTTTGTCAAACTTTTCCAAACTTAGAAGATAGATTTAACTGATTTTCACATGATAAGTGTTAGGATTTAGCTAAATAATTGTTTTGTAACTTATTTTAAAGAGCATACATTGGTTATAGTCAAGTGAACTTTTATTTTTTTATTGAATTACAAATTAAGAAAACCTTAATTGCCCTTGTTCCATTTGGAGTTGATTAACCTCTAACCATGTGATGACAAACTAGCTTTAACAAAATCAATATTTTTGAATTTTTCGGTTTGGTTAACGGAACCGGTAAAATCTTTGGTTTTTCGGTTCGATTATGGTTCATGTTTTTTTTGTTATGGATGGTTAACCGAAAAACCGAAATTTTATTTTCTATTTTTTAAAATATTGTTTATATTTAGTTGTTTAAGTTAATATCAAATTATTTGTTAGAAATTTCCAATTACAAATAATAATTGTGATATTTGACTATCTTTTGCATTTCACATAAATAAATAAATATTTGACTATCTTTTATTTATTAATTAAAAAATACATTTTTATATTACTCGATATTATTTTCCATATTCCATGGATATTTGATAATTCATCATAATTTCATTATTAATAAAAGCAACAATATAATTAAACGAAGTATATGGATCATTCATTGTCATTAGTTCTTTTTTAGGAAATTTGTTATGTGGTTTGATAATCTTAACATATTTTTTTACATTAGTAACGATTAATTGGTTAACCGGATAACCGAACCGAAAAAGTCGGTTAACCAAATACCGGTTAACCTTATTTTTCGGTTTAGGTTTAGGTTCAAGAAATGAACGAATCGATAATCTTGGTTAGCTTTCCGAAATAAGTTTTCGGCTTGGTTAACCATCCATGAACACCCTTAGTCTTAATTGTAGGTCATAAATATCTTTCGTAAATTTATGACAGAGAAAAAATGTATGTCATCTTGATGTATGACATGGCTTTCAGTAACAACATTTGTTGTCATCTTTAGGCATTACGATAGGCATTGTCTGTCATTAAAAGTGTTTTTTCTAGAAGTGATAGACGAAGAAGAAGGAGAACTGGCATTATGATAGGCATTGTCTGTCATTACGATAGGCATTGTCTGTCATCTTTAGGCATTACGATAGGCATTGTCTGTCATTAAAAGTGTTTTTTCTTAGGAATTCGAATTCATGTGAGCTCACCAAGCTTTATGGTTATTTATTTTAGTCTCTTTTATGGTTTTTATGGCTTTCTTTTATGAATTTGAAACTTAGTTTGTTTTGATAAATAGTTTTTTAACTTTTTTTTAAAATGTTTTTACTATTGTATTTTTAAAAATTTGCTTTTTAAAAACTGGAGTTTTTTTTTTTCTTTTTTTACATAATCACTATTTTTACGTAATAAAGTCTTAATATTTTAGGTCACTTTACGATTTAGTCCCAAATTAAATTTTGTTTACAAAAAAGGAAAGTTTACTGGCAAAAACTTCGGAATAAACCTTCGTGGCCAGTTTCATAGATTTAGTCGGTATCTCATCTGTTTTAGTTAATTAATCCAAATTTTGAGGTTTTTTCATTAATTAATCAAAATTTTAGGGCTTTTTATTATTTTTTACCAATAAACCAAAATATTTGGATTTTTCTCAAAATTACATTTTAACTAAAACATATTATATTATCTAAGTTAATATGTATCATTCCCCATCTTCTTTCTTGCACTCTTTCTAGGCTCATCATGTGTTTTTATCGTCGTCGTCAAACCCAACAACAAAAATCTTACTCACAAGCATTGTTAACTCCATCGATATTACCTAACCATGACTCGAACCTTGTTTCGAACTCATACACTAATGACATTGTCCATAGTGTTGTTAACAACAAAAGACAAATCCCACATGGTTCAACCACTGATACCTTGACTCAAGTCTTACTTGACCCTTGTTTCCTTACAAAAGGGCTTGAAAACCATGAAGAATGAACCATCGAGCTTAAAATGTAACACCCATAAAATTTAAGCCAATTTAAAACTTTTAAATCAATTAAAAACTACTCAGTTATTACAATTTGTTTTCAAAATAGTTTAAACATCATATTTCCCAGAAATCATAATCATCAATCGAGGAAGTGTACTGTCACGCCTTCGCCTTCCCGCGGCCATCCGCTGAACCTGAAACAATAAAGTGAAACTGTAAGTCCGAAAGCTTAGTGAGTTACCCCCAAAATACTCATACACATACAATAACAAACAACATACTATGGGTCCAATCATCCATCAGGATGGAATACCCCAGGCCCTCAACTATTGGGTTGGAATGCCAACATACCGATACACTTCACATAACAATATACAAATAACATGTATTGGGTCCACAACTTTACGGACTGGATTACCCCTGGGCCCACAGTGTGAGTCTGGATTGCCTTCCGGGCCCACAGCTCACATCTGGATTGCCACCGAGCCCACAGTACGAGTCTCCCTCAACTCGTATCCGGAATGCTCTCGGGTTTGTTGGTTACCGCACAGAGCAGTTTCTCCTGAACCCATCCCATATAACATGTCGACATATAACACAAATAATGCACATACAGATAATCACATGATACTACAGGTAGTCATACGGATCTACCTAACTGGCATAACAACTAGCATGCAGACAGTCAGACCAACTATAGGTCACTAAGCATAACCACATCCGATCTACCAGAATACCGATCCAACAGATCATACTAGCATATAACCATCCTATCTACCAGGATACCGAACTAACATATCACAACAGTAATAATCCCAATAACAAAACAAAGGGTCGACCTTGGTGCCTTAGACCCTTGAGTACAGTGAGGATAACTCACCTCACAAGTAGCTTGGAAGATAGTGTCAAACTCCTCCAAATGTAACTCCAACTCCTACACATATATTCACCAATGTCCTTTGCTATAAATATCCAATTTGCCTAAATACCTTCAGAAGTCAACTGGTCAACCCTTGGTCAAAGTCAAAGTCAACTGTCAAAGTCAACAGTCCATTTTGACCTCAACTCGTCGAGTACCCTCAGCTACTCGCCGAGTTCCTTGCTTAACTTGCCAACTCGCCGAGTCACTCGTCTGACACGCCGAGCCCAAGGCAATCTTCATTGGACTCGCCAAGTCACTCTACTGATTCGCCGAGTCTACAACAATCTTCATCGGACTCACCGAGTCGACCATGCCACTCGCCGAGTCCCTTCGGTCCTTCATCTATACAGATGCTTTTTGAGCCATGCTAAGGCTCCACACTGCAGATCCAAGCTCCCAGGGCATGTTTATCACGTAAAGTTGCAACTTTACGTGCATGCAAGGTGCTAATGACTTAAATCAAGCTAAAGAAGAGGTTCTAGGCAAAAGAGCTTCACCAACATGCTAAAAACCGAGACTTTATGATGATAAGAGCCAAGACGAGCCTAGATCCGAAGTTGCCACTTCAGATCTTGGTTCATTACTTCGAAATGCAACACCAAATGCCCCAAAATGGTCCCAAAACTCAAATATAAAAGGGATCTAGCTAGAAGAAGCTCAAGGTGATGACTTGATACCTTCAAATGATGATACACTGAGGTAGACTTTAGATCCCCAACTGATCCTTGTTCAAAGCTTCTTGATCTTCAAGCCTTTCCTCACCAAGATCCACCTTTCAAGCTTAAACACACAAGGATGGAGAGAAAACGGAAATTTAGGGTTTCTGGACTCGCAGGGGTTGTAAGGGCATGCTAAGGGGGAAAATGATCCTTTAAATAGGGTGCAAAACCCTGAGGACTAGGTTTTCACCCTCCAGCTCCAACTCGTCGAGTCACTCTTCCGACTCGGCGAGTTGGTCACTTAAATACGTGGCCCAATCCCGCTCATACTCGACGAGTCAGGACATCCACTCGTCGAGTAGACCTTGAAACTTGAAATCATAATAGCCATAATATTAATACCTGAGAATCGGGGTGTTACATAAAAAACTCACCATGTGTAAAAAACTCAACTCGGTATTATGTACTGAAAACCATGAAGATTGTTGAATCTAATTATAAAAAAGTCAACGAGCTATCCACCATAAACTATTAAACTATTAATTTGGTATACCTACGAGCTATCGAGCTATAAGATTGTGTTCCAATCTTTATCAAAAAGTTCATAATTTATTGGTTTTTTTCTTGCCAAAAACTAATGGACTCGGTAGTCCTAAACAGACTAAGACGTAATAATGACAATTGTTGTGATATTACGTTTTAGTCATAATGAATTGGTGTGATATTACAACAATTGTCATTATTACGTTTTAGTCTATCTGGGGCTTCCGGAATGCTTTACTTTTTGGCAAGAAAAAAACTAATAAATGATTTTTGATAAAGATCGGAACACAATCTTATAGATGGATAGCTCATAGATTTACCAAATTAATAGTTTAATAATTTATGATGGATAGCTCGTTGACCTTTTTTATAATTAGAGTCAATATTCTTCATGGTTTTCGGTACATAATACCGAGTTGAGTTTTTTTTACCCATTTTGAGTTTTCTAAGCTCGATGGTTCATTCTTCATGGGTTTCAAGCCCTTTTGTAAGGAAACAAGGGTCAAGTAAGACTTAAACTAAGGTATCAGTGGTTGAACCATGTGGGATTTGTCTTCTGTTGTTAACAACACTATGGACAACACCATTAATGTATGGTTTCGAGTCATGGTTAGATAATAGGAACATCCGAGAGTTGGAACCATGGTTTAAGTCATGGTTAGGTAATAAGGACATCCACGTAATCAACAAAGATTTTCTCCATTCTTCATTTGGAGATTGAAAGATGATTGTGGAGGTGTGAATGGATGATTTTGGAAAATCAATGGAGTTAACGATGCTTGTGAGTGAGATTTTTGTTATTGGGTTTGACGGCGACGATAAAAACACACGGTAAGCCTAGAAAGAGCACAAGAAAGAAGATGGGGAATGGTACATATTAACTTAGATCATATAATATATTTTAGTTAAAATGTAATCTTCAGAAAAATCCAAATATTTTGGTTTATTGGTAAAAAATAATGAAAAAGTCCTAAAATTTTAATTAATTAATGAAAAAGCCCCAAAATTTGGATCAATTAACGTAAAAAGACGATATACCTACTAAATCTGTGAAACCGACCACGAAAGATTATTCCGAAATTTTAGCTGGTAATTTGTCTTTTTTTTGTAAACAAAATTTAATTTGAGACTAAATCGTAAATTGACCTAAAATATTAGGACTTTATTGAAGATTTCCCTTATTTTTATGTATATATTCTTATTTCGATTTTTCTTTTTAACTGTTTTTCCAATTTTTTATTTTAATTTTTATATATTCCTTTTTATGTATTATATATTTTGAAAAACATATAAAAATAAGTTTCTTGTAAATATTCATATTTCAGTTATTCACATAAAAATATGTATTTTTATTTATAACTATTTGTAGTCATAATGTAACTTATATCTTTCCATATTTAGATGGGTTTTCAAAGTTTGTGTATGTATTTGTACTTGTTTGAGTTACGGTAGTTTTTGAACGGTATGACTTTATTGTGTGTATGGCTATGTCAAAAACAGAAAAAACATTGTTATTTATGTTTTTTTGTTATATACATTCTATCTCACTCTAACACATTCGATTTTTTTACAAAAGAAAAATATTGTTTAAACTCTCAACGCAAAGCGCAAGCTTAAAACCTCGTTATTTTTATAGTTGAAAGTCAAGGTCTACTGTTGTTGGTCAAATGTCTACATGTAAATTTAAGATACTTTGACATATAAACTTAAAATTTTACCAAGTATAACATAAATAAACTTTACCATAACCGAAAAACCTCTAAACTTTCAAATCTTGCATATGGACAAAAAGATTTAAAATTATGATTATATGATTGTACGAATTTGTTCTAGAAAATAACAAAACATATCCTATAACAAAAAAGAAGAAGAAGATAAACTACAATAAATTTCTTAAGAGTTAAAACTATGTTTTTTTATACTAAACAAAAGATTATCACCCTATCATGTATATCATAAGATAATGATTTCCTTTACAAACGTTAAAAGGTTAATATTTTATTTCATCATTTAATTTAACTTTTTCACAGAAAAAGAATCACCTTCATTTCATTTTTGTATTTTATGGAACAAAAATCATTTCTATATATTAAAATGTGCATTGATGTTCTTATTGTCTACTTAGAATGAATCCTATAATTAATGACAAATTGAAAACCGCTTTTTATGTGTATAGGTAGCACGAGTGGGATAATAAAGTCCTTACAAGGATGGAAGTGTGTTCCTAGCATCGTGAATGGAGAAAAGGGGTTTTGTTGTAATAACCCGGCTTTTAGAATGTGTTTTCCAGGGGATAAGAAATTATGTGATAGTCATTGCAAGCCATGAACCAAAAACAAACTTCCTATGGAGGGGGCAAAAGCCTAATCTTCAAAACAAAATCACAATCTACTAGTATCTTTTAATAGTACACTTAAATGAGTCTTTCAATAGTCACTTATACTTATGAATGATGTATGTAAAATATATAATTGCTCTTATAAAAATATATAAATGATTGATGTTTCAAGATAAATTATGCTCAAACACATAGTGGTTTATATAGTTATGCTCAATTAACACGTTTTGACAAACCACATAGACCAACCATATAATTTGTCTTATTTTAAGTACATAATGTCTTTTGTTATTAGCTAATAGACAAATAAGATCATTTTGAATTTTGTGATCAAGATAATGATGATGACTTTCAATTTGTTAACAAGATTTGTATTACACCATAAAATTTTATCATTATTTTAATTAGTCCTAAAACATTATCAAGACTATATCCGTAACGTTTTTCATTAGACGTGTAAACAGCCAAAAATTATGTTTAGATAAATATTTCACATCATAAATTATGTTTCTTATAACTTGTCTCCAACGCTATTTTACTCTTATAATTTTGTTGTAAATCATTATCAATTAGGAGGTTTTATTAGGGATGTCAACGGGGGCAAACGGGACGGGGATTGCATCCCCCGCCCCCTCCCCCAAAATTTTTCCGTTCCCCCGTCCCCGCCCCCGCCCCCGAAATCTCCATCCTTTCCACCCCCGCCCCCGCCCCCGAATTCCCCTTCTGACCCCCGCCCCCGCCCCCGTTCCCCCGCCCTCGATTGATTTTGGGCTAACTTATTTGGGCTAAAATAAGTTCTTGTTTGGGCTAAAAGAAACTATTTTTTGGATAACAAATAGATATTTATAACATAACTTTACATGTTACAAACAACTTAAAAACATGTTTTTGTTGAATTTTTGTACGTAAAAATCATTTCGTTGTTTATTATACTTATATAATTAACATATGTCAATTTATATAATTTATTAATGGGGCCCCCATGGGGGTTTCGGGACGGGACTACCAACCCCCACCCCCGCCCCCGAAATTAAAACGGGGGTTAACCTTGCCCCCGCCCCCGGTTTTTTTCAACAAATGCCCCCATACGGAACGGGGCCCCCGCAGGATCGGGGTCCCACGGGACTTTTTGACATCCCTAGGTTTTATTCAATCTTACTCTTGATTTATTCCAAAAACTCGTACAAATCAAATGTTTAATACTCATTTCATCTTCTTTAAGTCTCTCATTAAGATGTTTACAATCATTAAAACCATCATTTGCTATAAAAACCTTTTTTTATTAGTAAATTTAAATAATTTGCAACAAAAACTAACCATTTTCGATCGAGTGTCTCTTTATTTAAGTTTTCAGTATAAAAAGCATAGAATCCTTCAAATTAGCATGTTCATTCAAATCAGAAATAGTTCAGTCTTTTTTATTTTTAACAAGAACCATAAAAACCTTTCAATTTCAACATGTAAAAATAAACACACTAAATACATCAATTACTACTCAACAAAGTAATTAAAATTCTCAACCAAATGTGTTTTCTACTACACTAAATTTGCATAAAATAATCAAATTGGAATAGTGTCATTATCTAATATAATCTAGTTACCTAAAGACTTCTTGTTACAGCATACAACATTTGTCCTATGAATATAACTACCATGGTTGCCCTTTCTTCGTAAGCCTTCTAGCCAATTCCATGTCCTTTTTCACTAAAAAAAACAAATAAAGAAAATGTGAGGACAGGTGTCGCGTCCACAAACAATCAGAGCTCCATGAAAAAACTTACTCAGGGTAACACGCTTTGCATGAATCGAGCACAACATTGAATCTTCAAACAACTGAACTATGTAATCTTCTGCAGCCTGAATTTTTGCTTAAATATAAGTTTTCATTAAATTGATGAAATAAAAAATAAATTAATTAATTAATCAAGAAATGTTTATGAAACCTCTTGAAGGGCTTGTAGAGCTTCAGCTTGCCAACGTGTAACTTCAGGGGCAATGTAGTTGCTTATCTCTTTTACCTACAAACTCAAATGTTATTACATCATTAAAGATTTCTTACTATAATTTTCAATCTCATATATACTCAAATTTGATATCTGTGTTGCATTAGATACAACTTATTAGATCATGAATTAACTATATTTGATAACTTTAAAAGAACAAGATTTACCAAAGCTTACTACTGTATAATGTTAATGTAATTCACAACTTTGTAGCCACATGAATAGAAAGGTTTTTAAGTTATAATTTGGTTAATTTGACACAAAACCAGTTTATATAGATCACTAGAATCCTTAATGTTTCATGATATTTGTATATAGTGATTCTCAATTTCATAATTTGTTTCATAATCTAAACAGGGGTAAACAAAAGTTTCATAATTTGTTTCCTTATATTTGCTAAACCCTAAAGCCTGAATTAGCAGATGTCAATCAATGTGTATAAACACATACATACAAAAGTTTAACATGATTTGATAGATCAAGACATCTTACAGTTCGAATGAAAGGAGCAGCTGGAATGAGAAGGTTAACAGTCTTCTGAAGACGACGAATCTCACGAAGTGCTTGAGTTCCAGGCTTAAAACGATGGGGTTTCTGTTTCTGCCTCTGTCCAGTTCCTGAACCTAAATTCCAAAATACTTCAATTCAGAAAACTCAAAAACACATAACACAAATCGAAATGTGAGCAAAAACTCACTCCCTGGATCCTTTCTCGGAGATTTCCGTGGCTGCCGCGATTCAAAAAGCAACCAAAAAGAAATAAAACTACATTGCATCAGAAAAACTTCGAAACGACGAATTTTATGGAAAGAATTCAAAAATTGAAACGAGAGAGGGGTTTTAAGAGCATTACCGTACTTGTTGAGGTTGAAGTTGATGCTCCAGCTGCAATTACACAGAGAAGGAAAAAAAATTAGGGTTTGAACAAAACCTGAAAACAAAAACGAGATCGGAGAGCAAGAGATGGAGATCGAGATAGTGACCAGATTGTCGCTTGCCCCAACTTCGTTTAGCAGGTTGTTTGGTTCTCGCCATTGTTGATTCGATTTGATGTTGGAGTTGCTGCCCGTTGGTGTGGAAACGGTCGACTGGTTTTGCTCTTATTCGAAATTAAGGACATGTATTTCCCCGCTCAGTTTGTTTTCATTCGGATCCAACTATCTCAACCCGGATCCGGCTTGTGGTCGTTATTTGAGTATTTCTACCTATTGGGTTTAAATATTCCTGTTTAAATTCTAGTTTTAATTTGGGTTAATAACATAAAACACTTTATATATCGAATTTTTTTATTAACCCTCAAATTTATTATTATTAATATTATTATTATTATTTTGTAAAATGGTTCTTACATTCCCATTTTTCTTTTATTTGGTCATTTTAGCAAGTTTGTGGTCTTCCCGTTTTACAAAAGTTTTTTCGAAAAAAAATCCGAAGTTTTATTCTCTTGAAAAAACCCTTACATTTGGCAAATCTTTTTGTTTAGACATTTTTTTAGCTCATAATCCCTATAATTTCTTTTGTTGTTGTTGTTTATGGTGTTTTTGATAGTTTTCAACATTAAAATATGAATGTGATATTTTTTGTTTCAAAACAAAGTGAAAAAGTGCATTTCTAATTTTTGTTGGAAAAATAAATATCAAAATCTATATAAATAATGCTTAAAGATTGTAGCAGGTGAAAAATAATGGTCTATGTTGACTTAGAATCTTAGACAACGACAAAAGTTTACTTCATATTTTAGAACTTTCATGGTTATGATTTAGAGTTTAAGGCTTAAAACTTATGGGTAGGGCAAAACTCCAACGTTAAAATTAAAAAGGCTGAAATCAAAACTTCATAAATAATCATATAAATTAGTTCATTATGTGCTTATAAAATATTCACTCCTAAAAAACCAACCAAATATTTGTTTTGTGATCATCTAATTATGAAATGCCACGGAACCTCCAAATTACCATTTTATTACATTTTCGAGAGTGGACTTACATGTCTTGTAAAATTAAAATGTTGGAATAATATTAATATTAATATATGATAAACTATGGAAAATGATTAGTCTGCATTCCAAATCATTTTTAGAATATTAGATGTTTAACAAAATTAAAATTTCTAAATTAAGTAGCACATTTAATAAGTTTAATAATTATTCACCTAGGCTTTCAACTTTTTAATATTTTAATGGATAGATAGCTTTCAATTTGCATACAACTATTGTTGTAGATGACCAGGTGCAAGCATGATATGTTATCCTTCAAACTTATTTACACATCATAAGTATTATACTATAACAAAAAGAAGAACTTACAGATCCTGAGATCTGATGATAGAGGATGTTGCCTTGTCAATAAGAGTTTAAGATTACACTTCAGTTTAAGCAAAATGTAGAGTGGAGAGACGAAACACATGCAAAGATGAGGGTGGTGAGCATTTTATGTTTCTGTTGAGAAACATGCGTAATTGAGTATTCCGACGTTCGATGTTTTATTTATGGTATTTTCAAAGTTCTTGGAAGTGATGATTATTTAGTATGAAGTTTTGTATTTTTTTTTCAAATATGGGGTTAATAACTAGGATTATAGCATTTTTTGGCTTTTTATAAATGTTTAGTTTCCTAATTAACTAATATCCTAATTTTTAGGATTGGTTTTGATTTTTGTTGTGTATTTTTCAAAATTTAATCTTATTCGATAGATTTCTGATTTTCAGAGTTGCTTAGCTATTTCAATATAGTTTTGATTATATAATTTATATAATAAACTTGAGGGGCCAAGAAAACTACTAAAAATATATATACAACACATATATGTATTAAGAAGCCAAAAACCACCTCCCATGGCCCTTAAATCATCCGCCTCTGCTTATGGGTTATGGCTTATGATCTTGGGGGTTGGATTTTTGGTTTATGGTTTAGGGCTTATAGCTTTTTGGCTTTTGACTTGTGGTTTAAGGCTTATAGCTTATGGTTAGTGGCTTAGAGTTTAGAACTTAAGGTTTATGGTTTATGGTTTATGGTTTATGATTTATGGTCTGTGGCTTATGACTTATGATACATATTCTTGTTCGCAAAATGCATAATAATACATATTTTTTATTCTCGTTGGCAAAATACATATCAAAATCTTATTACAAAAATCATCAAAGTTTGTAGCAAGTGAAGACAAATGTTTTGACATCTTAACTTGGTTTAAGAATCAAACAGAAAGGGAGTTTATAAACTCCAAACAATCTAAGATTTCAAGTAAGCTTAGATCATTGTTATTCACCTTGTACAAATATATGAGCATCCTATAAATAATTTTTGATATGCATTTTGCCAACAAGAATTAAACACATCATCATTTCTCTTTATTTTGAAAAATATTGGATGTCATTTTCATATTTTAGTGTTCAAAACTATCAAGAACACCAAAAACAACAACAATAACATGAAAAAAATTATGAGACAAAACAAAAAGTTTGCCAAAGGTGATTTTTTTTGGAAAAAGTTAAGTTTCTTTAATCTTTAAAAAACCTGTTTTTTAATTGAACCGGTCGGGTAATGTTTTCCGGTTTAACCGGTTCAACCGGATGGTCAAACGGTTCTATATTTTTATATGTTTTTAATTATCCTACATATATTGATTACAAAACTTGTCATATTTTTAGTATTACAAATGTAAATAGAATGCAACAAATAAAAACAATCATTATACAAGCCAAAATCAAACATAGAAGTCCAAAACAAACACAAAAATCCAAGACTCTCCGGTCCATTCCGGTTCAATTCAGTCGGTTGAACTGATTTTTTACCAAAATCGGCCGGTTCAATCCAGTCAGGAAATCGTTATAAAACCGGTCCAAATCCAACAGTCGTCACCTCCGGTTCCTGATTCGATCGGTTTTTAAAGCACTAAGTTTCTTTCGGAAAAAAAATGTAAAACCAAAAGATTACTGGTAAAAATGCAAAAGGGCTAAATCAAACAAAAATAGAAAAATATAAAGACTTTTTTAGAAAAAATAAACTTGATGTTTAATTCTCTCTCTCTCTCTCTCTCTCTCTATATATATATATATATATATATATATATATATATATATATATATATATATATATATATATATATAGGGTTAAGTTATTTTGTTTTCTCTATCTATTGTGTTGATTCTGGACCAATCATGTTAGTTATTTTAAGAAAGTAATTAATGCATATTATATGTTGAAGATATAATGGATATTAATTACATCTTCAGCATTTAATATGCATTAATTACTTTTTTAAAATAATTAAAATGATTGGTACAGAATCAATCATACATGCACACAATAGATAGTGAAAACATTTGAACCTAACTCTCTCTCTCTCTCTCTCTCTCTATATATATATATATATATATATATATATATATATATATATATATATATATATATATATATATATAAAACAATACATTTTAGAAAACCTACGATTTTTTTTCCAAACAAAAATCATAAGATACATACAAGAGGATACAAATGTTTATTGGCTATTAAATTTTTTAATAAAAAAAAACGGTTTTTTTTTGTGAAACCTACGGTTTCCTTATATATATATATATATATATATATATATATATATATATATATATATACCACAAAAAAATACATACAATTCCTTTTCTATTGATACCATATAAAAAAACGAAAAAGAAAACGTCCGTACGGTTTCATATAAAACCTATGGTGTACAAGTCGACACTGCACAAATAGTGCATTGGGCACTTGTACGGTTATATATATTTTTTTTTCAATTTTTTTCAAAATATTTTTTATCCCCATAAACAAACCTACTTCTAATCACAAACACGGTAAAATTTTTTAAAAAAGTAGACAAACATGGTTGTTATTCGGGTACTCCATTGAGAGAAAAACGTAGCCAAACAAAAGAAAACAATAGGAAAATGACCTAATCTAAATTTTTTTTCATTATATACTTTGGGCTAATGGGCCACGAAAAAGTAAACGACCAATTGAAACAGTAGCTCATTAGGGGAAAAGAGTAGTCAACGAGCGTTGACTGTAGTCATCCTCTGTTGACTACTATTTTGTGGGCTATTTTTGACGAAGTGAGTTTTTTTTGACTATTTTTTGATAAGTAATTAGAAAAATGGCTAGTTTTGTATTTTTTCCAATAAAATATTGTATTCCCTAGTAAGTTTAATTAATACCTTTAAATAACAAACGGGGATAATGACTTAGGAGGGTAATAAGGTTTCCAACTTGTCCGTATAAGGTCACTAAGGTTTTTTTTGGTGCATATTAGACCAATATGGTTGTTATTACCGTTTAGAAATAGTCATTTTACCGGTTAAAACCAGTAAAATGACTATTTCTAAACAGTAATAACAACCATATTGGTCTAATACGTACAAAAAAACCTTAGTGACATAATACGGACAAACTGGAAACCGTATTACCCTCCTAAGTCATTAACCCTGAGTATTTAGAAAACATGCTTACTAATCAATGTGAATGATTTGTTTGACTGAAAATAGTTGCTTCCATTTAAACTTATCTCACAACCCTTCCAGAACTTTTAAGTCCAAAAACTCATATGATTGATGATCTTCATTACATAAATATGCAACATTTTATTAATAACTTTTTTTTGTCATTTAAATGTTTACATGAACACATCTATATGTACAAAAACAATCTCACTTTGATACCTCCCATCAATGTCTACATTTGATAACGAATGAAAATGTAAAACCAACAGGGACTTGCAGAGGATGTCTATTATCAATTATTTTATAAAAAACAAAACCACCATGAACTAAGAAACTGAAGTTGCAAAATGAATAAAAAAATCATCACATAAACAAATACATACATACTATATACAACACATAAACAGAAGTTTATAAAGCATGAAACTTAATGACAGGAAAAGTAAAAAACTTAAAGGATACTTTATAGAAAGAAAGATCACCCTTACTTGCCACAAATGGTTGAAGACATCAACAAGAAGATCAATCTGACCATAGAATCCACATGTTGTCTGATCATGACTTCAGTAGATGAACTACTGAAACGTAAGAATTGCAATTGAACTCTATTAGCATTTGAAAAGAGAATTAGGGTTCCAAAGAAGACGACGAAGGGTTAAATTTTTTTTGGAACATTTCTCGATTTGTGTGTGTCATCCTTGCGCATGGGTCATGCTAATATTCTCTGTATCGTTCTAATTTTATCGGATGTCCCCAAAGGGACAACTATAGATGAAGAGCTTCGCCATATAGAGGAGTAGCAGGTTATATGGGACGAAGCGAATTCTAAACGAAGTAGTTTACTGTTGATGGTCATATATTCTCAATGTTTTTAAAATTAGGGTTAATGACTTAGGAGGGTAATAAGGTTTTCAGTTTGTCCGTATTAGGTCACTAAGGTTTTTTTTTGTACGTATTAGACAAATGTGGTTGTTATTACCGTTTAGAAATATTCATTTTACCGGTTTTAACGGGTAAAAAAGACTATTTCTAAACGGTAATAACAACAATATTGGTCTAATACGCACAAAAAAAAAATCTTAGTGACCTAATACGGACAAACTGGAAACATTATTACCCTACTAAGTAATTATTCCTAACAAATGTATTAGAAAAACTCTTCTTCATTAAGAATATTTTTCTTAATGCTATGCTAGTTTGTAGTACAATTTTAACTTCATTTGTATTTGACAGGATTTTGTGTGGATAATAGAACAAACTAAATAGAATTCTTTTTCCTGAATTCCGTTACGTACAAGAAATGAACGTGGCCATATACGCACACCCATTAAGCCATTACAATACCGAAAGGACAAAACTACCCATCCTTGTTACCCCATAAGTAGCAGTTGTCCGAGGGTAAAACGGGTAAAGTCACATTTCGAATCAATGAAAAGAATACACGTGGCGGAGACAAGCTTGTGCACGATTATTTCCCAGTAGGCAGCAGCAGCTGCAGCAGAAACAGATTATCTCTCTCTCATCGAAGCTTTTTCTCTTTATAAATCGCTGCAAAAAACCCTTCGTTTCTCATAACTCCATTTTACATCATTTCTCTCTTCATCTTCTTCTTCATTATACCTCCGGCGACTTGTTAAGCTAGGTATTAGGTATATCATCCCTGGTTTTTCTCTTTGTTTTCATATGTATATGCAGAATATCATATATACATGTATCGATCCATGGTTTATATATACATGCTTTAACTTGTGTTTCTGGATTTGGGTATCAAAAAAGAGTAATATGATCGTACACCTAGCTAGCTTATATAGATTAACGAAATGTATGTTGTTTGTGTTCGTTTTTGTTTTCCGGTTGACTGGATAACGTGGTTTTACTGAAATATTTCTCATCTGATTCATTCCGAATCTCTATGTACGTATATCTTCGATCGATGTTTGTTTTTCACGATTTACACTGAGAAATAGTTGAATGTTTACTGATTTAACGATGTATGATTTTGTTTGTCGAATAATGAGTTTTTTTCTTAAATAGTGTAAGTTGACTGTATATATCTTTCATCTTGCTCAATATGTTTGTATTTATGCTAGATTTGACGTTTTACTTTCTAGTCTGGGTATTCTTCTCTGCAACGAACTAAGTCTTCCACCTGTTCCTACTTATTTTTGTTAATATTTTTGGTCATTGTTCATACAATGTTAGAGTATAACTTTTTGTAAAAGGATAATATATATCACATTCATGAGTTAAAAGTAGGATGATAAATCAAAAAAGGGAGCTACATAATTTTAGCAAGTTCCTTTTTGCAAACTAAGATATATTGATATGCGAATAGATTAAGCAACAATGTGGTTTTATTGTTATATCCATAAAATTGTCTAAATATTGTTTATGACAACAATTTTTAGTGTTCTTTTTGAAAGTTTAACGATTAGAACTAAAGTTGCCTACGTGTTTTATATTGTTCTCATGACATACAGAATTACGAAAAAATGAAGGAATTGCCACCACCTCCGCCTATTCCATCAAATTTTGTTCCAGCAAAAGTCAATGAGTCAAACCGGCGTCCAATGGTCAGGCGTGAATTGGGCACTAAAGGTCAAAGGATCTCTCTGTTGACCAACCATTTCAATGTCAAATTAAGCAGGACTAATGACCACTTCTATCAATACAGTGTATATATCATGATTTCAACTCTTTTTTTACTATTTATATCCTGCCATAGTTCGTAACATGATATGAGGTTACTTATGAATCACAAATATCTGTTCTTCAGGTTGGTTTATTTTATGAAGATGGAAATCCCGTCGAGGCAAAAGGGATCGGAAGAAAAATACTAGATATGGTTCATAAAACCTACGAATCTGAAATGGGTGGTAAAGGTTTTGCGTACGATGGTGAAAAGACTCTTTTCACCGTTGGTGGTTTACCTGCAACTAAGCTCGAGTTCAATGTTGTTCTGGAAAATGCCGCATCAAATAGGTGATAAACAATGTTTGACTTTTGACTTTCTTTTTAAGAATCTTGTTGCTAACAATTAACAAACTCGTGGAATCGTTTGTATAGAACTATCCGAGGTGGAAGCCCAAGTGAAGGAGAAACGAAGAGGTCCAGACGTGTGCCTCAATCGAAACAATACAAGGTCACTTTAAGCTACGCTACAAAAATCCCAATTCAAGCCATTGTTAATGCGCTTCAAGGTCACGATTCAGAACAATTTCATGAAGCGGTTAGGGTTCTAGATGTTCTTCTTCGCCAACACGCTGCGAAACAGTAAGTCTGACATTATACATATGAAACAAGAATTTCTAGTTGGTTATTCATATATTTACATTCAATTACATTAATCATGGTTTATTTGGGATTTTACACAGAGGTTGTCTTCTGGTTAGACAATGCTACTTTCAAAATGATTCCAGAAACTTCATAAGCATTGGAGGTGGTGTTGTGGGTTGCAGGGGGTTCCATTCAAGTTTTCGCGCCACCCAATCTGGGCTGAGTTTGAACATGGGTAAAAAAACACTAACGATTTCATCTTTTTTTTTTCGTCTAATTTTAAAAATTATAATGCTATGACTGATTATCAATCAACATTGATTTGATTCTATTACAGATGTATCGACAACAATGATAGTGAAGCCAGGGAAAGTTATGGATTTCCTGTTTGAAAACCAAAACGTTCGCAGCTTAAGGGAGATCGATTGGATCAAGGTATAACAATTTTGTTCTGTTTTAAACTTATCGATTCAAAATTACAAACGTTGAGTTTGATTCTTTTTTGGTGATTAGGCAAAAAGAATGCTGAAGAACCTTCGCATCAAGACCTTACCCTCGAATCTGGAGTATAAGATCATTGGATTGAGTGAGAAAACATGTAGAGAACAGAGGTTAGTGAATTTGTTCAATTATTTCATGTCATTCAATCAACATTTTCATACGTTTGAAATCTAAATAATTAACTTTGTAGGTTTTCATTGAAACAAAAGAATCAAAGAGATGGGTATAGCCCAAATGAAGCCATTGACATAACAGTGTTTCAATACTATGCTGAGTATCGACAAATACACCTTGAATACTCTGCTGATTGCCCATGTCTTGATGTTGGAAAACCTAAGCGACCAGTTTATATCCCACTCGAGGTAATTAAATATATAAACCTTTTCAGATTTTGTTAACAGATATTAATCACCAAAATCCAATCTAAATCCTTTTTGTTTTTTTTTAATAGTTGTGTGATTTGATTTCCCTTCAACGATACACCAAGGCTTTGTCTAATTTACAAAGAGCTTCACTTGTTGAGAAGTCACGACAAAAGCCTCGTGATCGAATGCAAGCATTGACTGGTGTAAGCTTCTATATCTTAATATCAATTACGAAAATAGAAAATATTAATTAAATGGTAATAAAAAAACATTTTGAATTTTCCTTTTCAGGCACTGAATCAAAGTAACTATGGTGCTGATCCTCTTATTAATGCCACTGGGATTACAATCACTACCACTTTCACACAAGTCGAGGGTCGAGTTTTGGAACCTCCAAAGGTAAAATTACAATTAATTAAACATTTTTTTTTTCAAATTTATATTATTCATAATGTAGTTAAACATTTTTCCAATAGCTGTGTGATTTGTGTGTACTTTTTCTTAGTTGAAATTCGGGAGAGGAGGAGACATGGTGCCACGTGGAGGTCGGTGGAACTTCAACAACAAGGTCAAACTCAACCCTCTCCATTTTGACCATATTTTCATTTTTTCATTAAATCTAACATTTACATATACCGGTCTTAATTCAGACACTTGTTGAGCCTTCAAGGATAAGCTGTTGGGTTGTAGTCAACTTTTCTGCACGATGTGACATGAATGCCCTAAAGAACAATCTCCGCATGTGTTCTCAAGCAAAGGGAATCGTGAGTTCTCTCACATAATTAATCCACATCTATTTGTAATATAACATCATAAAAACTTACAAAAATTGAAAATTAATATATATTTTTTTGTGTAATGTATACAGGAACTCGATCCACCATTTGGTGTGATCGAAGAGAACCCTCAGTTTAAACGTAGCCCTGCCCCCATTCGTGTTGATAAAATGTTTGAAGCCATAAGACAAAAACTCCCGGGCCCACCTTCGTTCATTCTATGCATCCTCCCTGAACGAAAAAATTCGGACATCTACGGTTTTTACCCTTTCTCTTCATCTTTTAATGTTTACCCAGTTTGATATTATTATACTGGAACTGAGACTGATACTGATGTCAATGTATTATTCACAGGTCCATGGAAACGAAAATGTCTCGTGGACCATGGGATTGTCACACAGTGCATCGCCCCGACTAAGATCAACGACCAGTATGTCACAAACATGCTTCTCAAGATCAATGCAAAGGTCTTATTTTCAATCCAAACACAATTTTTTTTTTATATTTCTTGAACTCGAGTCATATTAATTTAATTTATTATTTTTTTAATTCAGATGGGTGGAATAAACTCTTTGTTGTCAATTGAGTTTTCAAATGCTATACCATTGGTGTCACGGACTCCCACTATAATCTTTGGGATGGATGTCTCCCATGGTTCACCTGGACGTGCGGATGTTCCCTCAATTGCTGCTGTATATTTTGTCACATATTTTTATTTTCTTCACATTCTTTAATCTAATACAATAATAATTAATAATATATTTTTAATATGTACATTTAGGTTGTAAGCTCAAGGAAATGGCCACAAATTTCGCGATACAGAGCATCTGTTCGTGCACAATCTGCAAGAGTTGAGATGATCGATGGTTTGTTTAAGCCTATTTCACATGATAAAGATGAAGGAATGATAAGGTTAAAATTAATTCATATTTCATAAACATTTACGGATTTGAATCTCGAATGCTAAAAAGTATTGATGGATGTTTATATGATTTCAGGGAGCTGTTGGATGACTTCTATTTAAGCACTCCAAAATTGAAACCGAAGAACATAATTATATTCAGAGATGGTGTAAGCGAATCGCAGTTTAATCAAGTGCTCAACATCGAACTCAATCAAATCATTGAAGCGTGTAAGTTCTTGGATGAACAATGGGATCCGAAGTTTTTGTTGATCGTGGCACAAAAGGCTCATCACACAAAGTTCTTCCAAGCCAATTCAGAAGCTAACGTTCCTCCAGGTTTCCGATTTTGAAATTGTTTTGATTTGGATGAACAAAAAGTCAAAAACGAACAAAAATTGAATCTTTTTTGTGTTCTTGTGTTACAGGAACAGTCGTTGATAATAAAGTTTGTCATCCAAAGAGCAACGATTTCTATTTATGCGCACAAAATGGACCTATTGTGAGTATTGTGAAAGGATTTATAAGATATGATTGTGATTAAAGAAATGTTTTTGAATTGATTGTATTTGGGTTTTTTTTAGGGTACTACACGACCTACGCATTACCATGTGCTTCTTGATGAGATCGGGTTTTCTGCTGATGAGTTGCAAGAGCTTGTTCATTCGTTATCCTATGTGTAAGTCGATGAAAACTTAATTTTTCTAAAATATTAGGTCAAAATTAGTCAAATAGGGATTGATTTGGGGATTTTGGGTTTTGTAGGTACCAAAGGAGTACAACTGCTATATCTGTAGGTAGGAATAATGTATATAAGATGCGATAATTAATTAATTATATACATTGATTTTGTTACAGGTTTTAAAGTAGAATCTAATGATGTGAAAATGTTTATATATGCAGTTGCTCCGATATGCTATGCTCACTTGGCGGCAGGACAGGTGGCACAGTTTGTGAAGTTTGATGACATGTCAGACACTGCGTCTAGTCACAGTGGTGGTGGTGTGGGTGGTTCTTCTTTCACCCAGTTGCCAAAGCTTCATGATAAGGTTTCTAGTTCCATGTTCTTCTGCTGAACAACAATGGTGGTTATGAATGATTTTTGATAATCAAAACATGAATTCTTAAAGTATGTTATCTGGATATTTATGTTTGTTGATTGATGAGATTTTGAGAACGTATTAACACATGGATGTTGATTTTTAGTTTTTTACTTGGATGCTTGCTATATATCGATTATAATCTTTTTGGGTGGAGTAATTTTCCTTCTATTAATATATTAAATAACAATCTACATTATTCATAAAAATATGTAAATAATGATTGCAATATCATTATCATAGTACTAGATGTGCTCCAAGGTTGCATTGTTGCTTTAAGTTTTATTGTATTGGTGATGTTTGATACTGTATCTAGAATGTTGCTTGTATAGATGATAATATATATTTACGTGTATCCACTAGTTTACTAATTTTTTTTTGGCAAACCTTAAAAATCTTTTCGTTGAAAATATTAGAAGTTAAGATTGGCTTAACAAGTATCATTTATTGCTGATAGGTTAGGGATCATGTCATATTTTGCAATAACATTTTTTTTCCGAAGTGGCTATACGACCATGCATATTGAATTCAACAATAATTGAGTATATGTATCTTAGAGCATCTATTATGGTATTCATAATTAATAAATCTGATACATATTTTTTAACCACACCAATCATTATTGTAGCTGCATATTTTTCAATACTTAATTGGTGTGGAATTGGGTGTGAGAAGTTTTCCTGGTTAAGGACATGCTTTGTTTCATATCAAGATGGTCTGGTAATAAGAAGAAACAAAGCTTGCTGAATATGATATTATGTGGTACGTTATGGTGCATATGGGTTGGGCGAAATAAACGGATCTTTGAGAACGTTTACATGAAATCAACAATGATTGTGGAAAGGATAAATGCTTTATCGTTCATCTGGAGCAAACATAGAACTTCATTTAAAAAGATAGATTGGAGAGTATGAAATATTTGCTTTTTTCATTGTTTGTAACTCTCGTGTTTTTCTGTTGTCTTTTGTACTCTTTTTGCCACATCTTCTTGTTGTGGTTTTATTTTTATATATTTGCCATTTTCCAAAAAAATAACCGGGTGGGATTGCATAATGTAATGTAGTTCCATTTTTTTTAATAACTATATAGTTCCTCTCAAAAGAGATAAGCATTTTTAGGGTTTGGAATTGCATAATGTAATGTAGCAAGCCTCTTAAATGGTGATATTTGGATTAAGACTTTTGTCCTAGATTTTTTTTTTTTTTTTTTTTTTTTTTGGTAAATGTCTCTCCCAAGTGCCCAACTAACTATCAGGTTCCGTTTTAAATGGTCCTTCATTTTTTTTTGATAGTGTAGGGAAACAAAGTCCATTTTTACCTATTAATAATGGACAATGCCTTATAATTGTCGGTTTTCATCAAGGTTCTAAAAGGCGTGAGGCGTGGCGTGACGGTAAGACCAATCCTCAAGCTTAACAAGTTATGGCGAGCCATGACGTTTTTCAAGGCGTGATGTAAGGCGGCGATTTTGTATTAATTTATAATTATATTACCGCATAAATATAAATTTATATCACATATACCTAGTTTTTAGAAGTGTTATATCAACAACTAATAACAGAAAGTTAATAAAAAACACAATACTTGTATGTCCGATTAGAAAAGGTATAAAAAAGAGCAAAAAAACGTGTCTCAAACGAAAAAACATGCGCTATAACACGCCATAACGCGCCATGGCACGCCATATCACGCCTTGTCACGCGCCACGCCTAACAGCAACGTTATGAAGCTTTTTGTAACGGCGACGCTGCGCCTCACGCCATGACGTGCCTTTTAGAACACTGGTTTTCATGATGATAGTGCTTTTCTCACTAAAAAACTAAAAAGAAATAAAACTAAAATCCACCTCACATCTCATCCAACCTCTTCTTCTTCCACATGCTTTGTTGCTGATCCTAATCATAAAAACCAACCATTACTCTTCCTCAAATAACTTAAGATTAAAGTCCATCATAATCAATGCAAGAGACTAATTTTTTCTCCATATAAGGTTGAGATAAATACAGACATCTATACAACTTTAGAAACTTTGACCAACTAAGTGAGCTTCTCGTATGAGGTATGAACTCGAGAATGCCATCTAATCCCTGCATAACAATATATATACCATATAACAATATCAACACCTCCGAATGTAATCGACGATTTCAGATCTTGATGAGAATATTTTGACCAATCATAAACGTATAAATCTAATTCTTTTTTCGACATAAGTTGATGATGATTTTGATGATTCAGGGACCGAATCAGGATAATCTGCTGCAAATGAAATTTTGGACATCCAATTTTCACAACCAATACGTCACAAATTTAATCGAACATCTCCAAGAAACTGATATATATATATATATATATACATATATATATATATATATATATATATATATATATATATATATATATATATATATATAGGGTTAGGTTATTTTGTTTTCACTATCTATTGTGTGCATGTATGACTGATTCTGGACCAATCATTTTAGTTATTTTAAGAAAGTAATTAATGCATATTACATGTTGAAGATATAATAGGTATTAATTACATCTTCAGCATTTAATATGCATTAATTACTTTCTTAAAATAACTAAAATGATTGATCCAGAATCAATCATACGGGCACAATATATATATATATATATATATATATATATATATATATATATATATATATATATATATCATTTGGGTAAATGGACATATACCCAATTTAAATAATACTTCATATCAAGAATTTAACAATTCTAACTTTTTTGGTTAACAAAATATGTAAAAACCTTGATTCGAAATTATCAGAAGTTCTTTGAATATGAGGAGATCATATCCAATTGCTAGTGACTACCACAATTTCTTCTTGTGGACTCTCTTCAACATTCAGATACACTGTTTTCAACATTGTATGGTACAATCTTGTCAACCGCTTCTGTCTGTTGGACCTGTCCCTCAAACACCTCCAAATACAAATGAACAATCTCCTTTGTTTCAGACATTACATTTCTGAGTTGATGAACATCTGCTTCATCTACAATATTCATAACATACTCATGAACCGGCCAACCGGGTGTTGAAATGACAATGATATATTACTATTGAACGTATTAGCCTTACTTTTAACCAAATCAAACAATATTCGACGGTCAATATTAGGCGGAAACAATAAACCTAAGTTGTTCAACTTTGGTCTAACGTAGGTGTCAATTCCATTACTCAACTGCCAAAAACCCTCGTACATAAAATAACAAAACTCATATTTTCTTTGAACAAAATTTTAACCCTAAAACTGATGGATTTTTGAAAATAGACCATAAAAAACATAATCCTTTGTATCACAAAAAAGCGTCACTAATACCATTCTAACGGCCCATTCCGTAGAGAGGTTAACGCCTCTGTGGAGCCCTCGTCACAACCTTTGCGGAGGGTTTAATGAACCTCGAAGCAATCACTCCGTTGACGTATCTCTGCGGAGATTCATTGGTCACTCTCAAATCGTACAAAATTCTTTGTTCCGTGGAGATTTTGTCGTTCCGCGGAGCCCGTAGAGGGTGCTCTGCGGAATGCATGTCTATAGCTGAAATTTCGAGTTTTTGTGACTAAATTTTGAAATACCCTAAACAATGCATATAAGTGTCTTTTTCCCATTATATATACTTAACAAAAACATAAGTGTGAACAGTAATTTTTTATTATTTTTTTTAATAATTTGTTTTTTTTTATTAGGCCAACTATTTCTTAAAGACTTTGTACGTTGCCACATTTTTACATGACTCTTCTTCATCATTTTTAACACTTTCTTTATACGATATTTCTTGTTTTATTGCTTGCCTCTTTTTTCACCGTAAGGATTTCTCGATCACAATCAAACCCTAAAGTCAGGTAAGATTTACCAATCTCCTATGTTTCTTTATGGAGTAGATTACACAACGAATAGTCCCTATGGTTTATGGTAATTTGCTTGTTTAGTCCATAACTTATTTTTTTAACTTGGAAGATCCCTACAGTTTGTTTTTGTTACACACTAGGTCTCTGTCTTACCTAAAAAGACTATTTTGCCATTGATTTTTTAATTAATTTAAATAAACACACCCCCAACACCACCCCTCACCTTACCTTACATACTCCATCATTTTTCTCTATTTAAATGATAATATTTTTAGGTAAGACAGAGACCAAGCGTGTAACAAAAGCAAATAGTAAGGATCAAGCGCGCAACAAAATCAAAAAGTAAGGACCTTCCGAGTTAAAAAAATAATTTAGGGATCAAACTCGCAAATTACCCCAAACCATATGGACCATTCGTGTAATTTACTCTTCTTTATGTGCCCTATGTATATTTTTTTGCTTTGTCTTTTCAATTTAGGGTTTATCATGGTTTAAGTAATTGTTTTTATACTTGGATTTTTTTGCTTTGCCTTTTTCTCTTAGGAAAATGACATATATAACCCACAAACTTTTTAGGGTTGATTCATTCAGTCCCTAATATTATTTGTGTGTCTTTTAAGGGAACAAAGTTGGTTGTGTTGGATCTAAAACGTCATTTTTGAGAAAACGAAGGGGGTAACCCGGTTACCCCTTATGATACCTCATCATACTTTTACATTTTAATAATTAAAAATAATAAGAGGGGCCCATAATTCTTTCTTTCTCTCTCTCTCTCTCTCTCTCTCTCTCTCGTAGTACGCTAACACTAGATCATCTTCATCCTTTACCTTCATCAACCAGTAAACCACGCTATCAACAAACAAATATCATGCACTGTGACATCCCCAATTTCTCGGCCAGAAAAGACCGATTTGTTTATGCTTGGTTTTTAAAATCAGAGTAATCTTTTAAAGAAAACAATTGCGGAATTTGTTCCCAAAATATGATAAAGATTTATCAAAGCATTTCTTTAAAGAAATGTATTTTTATTATATAACAAAATATCGGGATGTCATGTTCCGATACAGACACATAAGCATAAACAGAACTTACATTATTTACACTAAAGATTTTTACATCTCCTTTAATCTCTCCGTGAAATATATCTTCGTATTGATACCTGTGATACAAAGAAAACTGAGTGGGTCAGGCTTGGGAGCCTGGTGAGCATATAGGGTTTTCAACCCAGAATAATATAATTATTATATTCAACCATCAAACAATCAACCCAATTACCCATCCCCATTATCTTCTTTATTTCTTAGGATTTTACCCTAAGAATTCAACTACCCGTCATTCATCCATTCCTAGGATTGACCTAAGGAATTAGCACAAACTTCCATTGCTACATAAGGCGCATCTGCCAACGTTATCCTTTAAGCGCCTCTGCCAGGATTACGACATTCACTATTAGGCACATCTGCCAATATTATCCTTAAGCACATCTGCCAAGATTATCCTATAAGCGCATCTGCCAAGATTATCCTATAAGCACATCTGCCAAGATTATCCTATAAGCGCATCTGCTATTATTATGACAATCTCTATTTGGCGCATCTGCCAAGATAACGACATTCACTACTTGGTGCATCTACCGATATTATTCTCAAGCGCATCTGCTAGTTTTATGACATTCTTTAATTGGTGCATCTACCAATATCATTCTTAATCATCTTTCATACCTCATCATTTTATCACATACCAACTATCTCATCTACCCATGTTCTACCCAACATATTTGTAGATATAAAATACATATACAATTTAACTCATTTAAAAACTATATAAAACATTCATTCCATACTCATCTCAAATAAACAACAATATATAAACACATAGCACGTATTTTATAACAAATACTTCATATTTATGTATTAGAAGAAAGTAACCACACACTCTCCCAAACATATACTTAATACATTCAAACAATACTTGTATTATACCCGTGTTTATGAAAGGGACTATACACCCACACATATAAACAACTTTATATTATACACATAGCACGTATTTTATAGAAAATACTTAATATTTATGTGTTAGAAGAAAGTAACTACACACTCACTTGATCAGAAGATGATCGGACAGCACTACGACTTGTAGAAGTAGTATTCTTCGGCAGATCTGGAAGATCTTCACAAAAACCGGACTCCTCGCGGGCAGATCTTCGGCTCAGGAATTTCACTTCTTGGGATCTTCGGGGCCTCGGGACTTGCTCCGGGGCTCGGGAATGATACCGGGGCTTCGGGATAATTCTCGCACGAAAAACGATGCAAAAACGCAAGAAAAAGGGAAGAAATGAGCAAACTACTCGGCTGCCCTCGACACCCTTTTATAGGGGCTAGAAGGCCGATTTACGCGGGGCGTAACGACGATAAGGTCGCTGACTCCCCCCATGGATAATATCGGCCAATATATATTTAAATTAAATTTCGAAAATATTTAATAAACTTCAAAAATTCATATCTTCCTCATACGAACTCCGTGTTCGACGTTCTTTATATCCACGAGTAGGTGAGACTACGATCTACAACTTTCGTTTAGACTTTGTCGGCTAATTTTGACTTTTTTTTTAGTAGGCCGGGACAGGAAAACTCTGTTATAAAATCATAACTTCTTCATCCGACGTCCGTTTTCACCTATCTTTTTATCGTTTTACTACAATTAATGAGATCTTCAATTCTCATTTAGACTGTTTTGGCTAAAAACCGCTCGGTCTCAAATCGAGTATTCGGGCTGTATACCGCTAAGTCGAAACTTCGAAAAATCATAACTTCCTCATACGAAGTCAGATTTGGGCGTTCTTTTTATGCACGCTCATGGTTTAACGTATTCTACGACTTTCATTTAGATTGCTAAGGCTAAATATCGCTCTAACGTAAATTCATTTTTTACGTCGCGCTGTGTCGTGCCGGTTCTGTCGCGAAACTTCGACAGGTCATAACTTCTTCGTTATAACTCGGATTTCGGCGTTCTTTATATGTACGGAATCCTTGTAACATATACTACAACTTAGTTAAGATTATTCATTCTAAATAATCTTTTATCAAAAAGTCATTTTTGACGCTTATCGTCTCTAAATTGACTAGCCCTTATCTACGGGCGTTACATGCACCAATCGACCACCTAATTTTCTAATATTTTTCCTCTCTAAAGCTCTGTATATATGTTCCTCCTATAGATTTGACCTTGATTGCAACCATAATGTGCTTGAATATTCTTTGGCAATGATGAAGGTTGAAGATGAAGGCAACAAATCCAAGCTGATGATTAAGGTTGTGGCGATGATAGACTCCAATTCTTCCTTCTGGTTAGAACTTCTCTTTCCAGAGACTCCTTTAATCGCCAATGTCTTCCATCTAATTCACCGTAGTTTGGACCATCGTCTTTAATAGATTGGGATGCCAAGCGAGATTGCTAGATAAATTGGGACGTTTTGAGGAAAATGAGAGATTAGTGGGTTCCTGTAATGGTACTCAATTTATCAAAAATTGATTTATCAGCTATCGACTATAAGGTATTTTAATAATTTGAACTTCATTCATGTTTCAATGGTTCCATTAATCCCATCGATTGAAATTTGTGAACATGTCTAGTTTGATAAAAAACGATATAAAGATGCAAAGTAGAAAGAG
This sequence comes from Lactuca sativa, assembly GCF_002870075.4. Lineage (NCBI taxonomy): Eukaryota > Viridiplantae > Streptophyta > Magnoliopsida > Asterales > Asteraceae > Lactuca > Lactuca sativa. The sequence goes on from NC_056624.2 coordinate 148,842,764, forward strand.
TCGGAGAATGGTTGGATTTGCAAACTTATTTTAGAGTATAAACATATCACCAAAAATCGCACACAGCAACCCCCAAAAAACTCAAAACATCTTATACAAGGAACAATAATGATGAATTGTTGGTTGGAGGCTCTTGTTTATACAGATGGATCATGAAAGACGGCATGTCAGCCTTGTACAATATCACTGAATATTTGTTCTTCATGTAAATCAGCTTTTGACAATCGTAATCAATCGCCACCTCACCATAACCTCAAGAAATGGTCACAGTTCGCTAAAACTTCCAAAAATTCAAGATCATTAACCTATAACAACATTCGATTTGGAGGAAAGGGGAATACAAACCAGGATTTCTGACTATGGCGATCAAGGATTTGAAATGTAAAAGCAAAAACCCAAAGTTAGGATCGTTTGGCGTTTCACATTGGTAATGAGGAAGCTATCGATCAAACTTCAACAAACATTTTAAAGAAATTGTAAAACAAATTTGAGTGAGGTAGGTTTATAGAATGTAGCCAAAGGTTGTTGATATGTGATGTTGTGATTTTCGAAGGGATTTTGATTTTAGTTTGGTGCATTAATGTTTTACTTACATAAAAGATTTTTTAATCGACCGGTAATGACCAACGGTAGTGCTAAGATGAGAGAGAGGTGGGGACCAAGTTTGATTTATCTATTACCCAAACCGGCTAAAACAAGTAAATAGCCTAAAAGAACATGTTACCCACAACTTAGTTCCCTCATAAAGCTATAAAATTTTTTTAGTGATTAAAAGGGTAAATGCTAAATAGTTCGTAGGTTATATGTGTCATTTTCCCTTTTCTCTTTTTCTCTTTTTTTTTTCATGGCTGTTTTATCCACTATAGGTTTTAATCGGTATCTATATCTTTGTTCCGTGGATTCATTTGAATTGAATCACCCAAATTCTCATTTATTTGATCCAAACTATATGTGAATGAACGCAGCCTGATAAGCCTTTGGCGTACTTTATTTCCAGCTTTTGGATTTGTAATTCGATGTTATTTAAGGATCTCTCATCTCCTACAACTAATCTTTTTGAAGTATGGTTGTGTAATTCACTAAGCTCAACTAGTTAAAACGACCTAAACTTTATGTTATTATATATCTATATGTTTGTATTTATCAGTATGTCATTGTATTCCATTTCAATTTTGTCAAACTTTTCCAAACTTAGAAGATAGATTTAACTGATTTTCACAGGATAAGTGTTGGGATTTAGCTAAATAATTGTTTTGTAACTTATTTTAAAGAGCATACATTGGTTATAGTCGAGTGAACCTATATTTTTGATTGAGTTACAAATTAAGAAAACCTTGATCGTCCTTATTTAATTTGGAGTTGATTAACCTGTAACCATGTGATGACAAACTAGCTTTAACCAAATCAATATTTTTGAATTTTTCGGTTTGGTTAACCGAACCGGTAAAATCTTTGGTTTTTCGGTTTGATTATAGTTCATGTTTTTTCAGTTATGGACGGTTAACCGAAAAACCGAAATTTCATTTTCTGTTTTTTAAAAATTTATTTATATTTAGTTGTTTAAGTTAATATCAAATTATTTGTTAGAAATTTCCAATTACAATAATAATTGTGATATTTGACTATCTTTTGCATTTCACATAAATATATAAATATTTGACTATCTTTTATTTATTAATTAAAAAATATATTTTTATATTACTCCATATTATTTCCATATTCCATGGATCTTTGATAATTCATCATAATTTCATTATTAATAGAACCAACAATATAATTAAATGAAGTATATGGATCATTCATTGTCATTTGTTCTTTTTTAGGATATTTGTTATGTGGTTCGATAATCTTAACATATTTTTTTACATTACTAACGATTAATTGGTTAACCGAACCAAAAAAATCGGTTAACCAAATACCGGTTAACCTTATTTTTCGGTTTAGGTTTAGGTTCAAGAAATGAACGAACCGATAATCTCGGTTAGCTTTCCGAAATATGTTTCCGGCCTGGTTAACCATCCATGAACACCCTTAGTCTTAATTGTAGGTCATAAATATCTTTCGTAAATTTATGACAGAGAAAAAATGTATGTCATCTTGATGTATGACATGGCTTTTAGTAACAACATTTGTTGTCATCTTTAGGCATTACGATAGGCATTGTCGGTCGTTAAAAGTGTTTTTTCTAGAAGTGACAGACGAAGAAGAAGGAGAACCAGTAGAAAAAAGGGATTTTCTTATATATTTTTTAATTATAAAAATATTAAAATAATTAAAAATATAAAAAAATAATTAAGAGTATAATAGACTTTTCAAGTTTGGTAGGTACTAAAAACACAAAAAATTTACAAGTTTTGGACAACTGGTACAAGCTAAACATTTTTAGGACCTCATACACACTCGTCAGACGTGTAATTTGCGGTTGGTATTACCAATTGTATTCTGGAGGAACCAATTAGTTTTCACTTTCAAATAGTAAAACCAAGGTTGTAGAACTCGCTACTCGGTGTCTGCTCGTCCGACTGCCGAGTAGCGAGTACTCGTGATTACTCGGATTCAGTAATTCATGTAGAAATATTTTTAGGAAAATTATATATGTCAAAATCATAAGTTAAAATCATAATTTGATTGAAATATATAACAAAATTAGATACATTTGTGTTAAATAATAAATCATTAAGTGTATTATACATATTAATTTTGAAATTCTTTAATTTTTTTTTTCTTTTTATGACAATTTTGCTCCTTTGACCGAGTAGGTCGAGTTTGACTTTGTTGACCGAATAGATCTGAGTTAGAGAGATTTTGATCGAGGAAGGAATCAATGAACTTAACTATGAAAATGGTCATAAAAAAGAAGACCTAGTTGGATTTTCTGATGGTAATCCGGAGGTGACACGGTTAGTGGCAAGAATACAAGTGACATAATTTTTTATTTTAGAAGTAACGTAGTCGCATGAAAATCTCAAAAGACTGTTTTGTCCATGTGTGGAACGTAGTTCATTGCAACCACGACAACGACATGTCAAGCCGTTTGGCTTGGGAATATTGTGAGGGAGCTTACATGATGTCGCTTCATACTTATCACTTTTTTATGTCGATAATAAGTCGGGATTGCCTTGATGAAGAATTTTGTGTTTCATGGTCGAAGTAAACACATTGACATTGAGCATACAATAGTGTGTTAAAAATGGACACATTATAGTCAAATATGTTAATTCAAAGAATCAATGAGCTAACACTTTTACCAAAACGTCGACACTTTTGTTTAAAGGGGAGAACGTGATATTCAAACCGGCTTAATAGCTAGGTACGATAGTTAGATAGCATTCGGGATAAAAATGTTGGATATCAATGTTATATTTAGCTTCTTTTGATTAAAATAATGCTCAACCCATGTTCTCCATATCTTGTTGACCTACACACCAAACAATCCTCAATGTGTTCTAAAGATGTCTACATATATTTAAATAATGATAATATGCTTAGGTCTAGTGTACTTTAGCAATTTAATATTAATTTTTTTAGCTATTTAAAAAGTGTTTCTTCTAGCTTTGTAGGTATCCACATGTAACATTTTCTTTCATTTAGAAGACTATTAGTTGTATCCTTGTGTCCAATTTATTTTTTGTGTTTTTTGTTAAAGATCATCACTAGCCCAATAGAACAAATATTATCTAGAAGAATTTAGCTTGTTCTAAAATGCTCTAGAAGATTCTAGAACATTATGGAAGACCATGGAAGACTCTGGAATATACCGGAAGAGTCTAAAATACTCTAGAACGGTATGGAAGACCCTGGAAGGTTATGGATCATTCTAGAAGTCATTGGAGCAACCTAGACCTCTCCAGAACATGGTAGAACGTTATAGAAACATATGGAAGCATGTAGAGTATGTTAGATAGTTCTAGAGTTATCTAGTATGTAGTAAGTGTATACTAGTATCTAGAACCTTCCTAAGAGGCCTATAAATAGGTATGGAGCTCATTTTCTCCAAACCATCTAAGAAAGCCTCAAAGAAAGCAAAGTGTGTAGTAGTCTCACAAAATGTAAGTTCTTCTTAAGTGTCTTAATAAAAGTATTGTTGTTTCCCATATAAAGACTCGTGTTCAAAAATCTTGTATCAGAGCGAGGTTTCTTGATAGTGAGAATGAGTGATTCTCTTTGTATCGTGAGTAGTCTGTGACTCTGCAAGTTTAGTGCTGAAACTAGCTTGTTTGGTATTACCGAGGTACTACCAACACGATGGGTGATCTCCAAGTTGTCGGAGGAATCAAGAAACTCAACAACAATAACTACAAAACATGGGAAACATATATGAAGTCCTACTTACAAGGAAAAGATCTATGGGAGGTCGTTGGTGGAAGCGAAACTACGCCACCAGAAGAAGATGTTAATGGTTCTTTGCGCAAATGGAAAATCAAAGCAGTCAAAGCAATGTTTGCCTTGAATACCACAATCGAAGAAGAGATGTCAGAGCATATTCGGGACGAGAACACACCGAAAGAAGCTTGGGACACGTTTGTGACACTTTTCTCAAAGAAAAATGATACGGGACTACAAATTTTGGAGAACGAGCTACTATCAATCTCACAACGTGACATGACGATTGCTCAATATTTCCACAATGTCAAGTCGATATGTCGGGAGATTACTAAAATAGGTCCGCAATCCATCATTACAGAAGCTCGAATGAAAAGGATCATCATCCATGGACTAAGGCCAGAATATAGAAGCTTCATTACTACTGTACAAGGATGGCCCATTCTACCAGCACTTGTAGAGTTTGAGAATTTGTTAGCCAACCAAGAAGCTATAGCTAAACAAATGGGAGGCATCACGCTGAAAAATGAAGAAGAAGAACTCTACACAAGTAAAAGTCGGAGGAATTCCAAGCCACCTTCCAAAGAAGGATACAAAAATGCTGACAAAGGGAAGAGTCGACAAGGAACCTTACAACCTTGGAGATCTCAAAAAACCGACAATAAGAGTTCTCAGGGAAGGAGGTTTGAAGGAAACTGCAACAATTGTGGAAAGTGGGGCTATATGTCCAAGGATTGTTGGTCAAAGAAAAAGTCTGTGGAAAGCAATGTCGTAACTTCGAAAAAGGTAATAGAGGATGAATGGGATGCTGAGGCATTATGTGCCATAGAAGAAAATGAGTTGGCACTCATGGCAATGAAAGGAGAGCGTATCAACTATGAGAATGACTAGATCATTGATTCAAGATGCTCCAATCACATGACTGACGATCAGAACAAACTACAAGACGTGAAGGAGTACAAAGGGAGTCGCATGGTACTTACAACCAACAATGCACGACTTCCAATTGCTCAGATTGGAAAAACAACAATCATGCCTGGTAATAAATCTGACATGGTGTCACTACATAATGTCTATCACATGCCAGGTATGAAGAAGAACTTGGTGTCAGTATCACAACTAACATTGTCAGGCAACTACGTCTTGTTTGGCTCACAAGATGTGAAGGTCTATCGAGATCTTAAAATCTTAGAAAAACCAACAATGGAAGGACGGAGAGTGGAGTCCGTTTGTGTACTCTCCGAAGAGTCTGCCTATTTAAACAAGACTCGCAAGAATGAGACAACATATCTATGGCATGCACGACTGGGACATGTTGGTTATCACAAGTTAAAGGTAATAATAGAGAAATCCATGCTTAAAGGCTTACCTCAACTTGAAGTCAAAACGTATGTTGTTTGTGCTGGATGCCAGCACGGTAAAGCACATCAATTATCATTCTAGGAGTCAAATTTTAGAGCAAAGAATCCACTAGAGTTAATCCACTCGGATGTGTTCGGTCCAGTCAAGCAGACATCAGTTAGCGAGATGCGGTACATGGTGACGTTCATTAATGATTATTCGAGATATGTGTGGGTTTTCTTCATGAAAGAAAAATCTAAAACATTCTTAAAGTTTCTAGAATTCAAGATAACAATCAAATGAGAAGTGAGAAAGAAGATTCGGTGTCTACGCTCAAACAATGGAGGAAAATACACCTCGGAAAAATTCAATCGCCATCTGTAAGAATGTGGTATATGTCATCAATTCACATGTGCCAACACACCTCAACAAAATGGTGTAGCTGAGAGAAAGAATCGACATCTTGCAGAAATTTGTCGAAGCATGCTACACGCAAAGAATGTCCCAGGAAGATTTTGGGATGAAGCAATGTGAACTGCTGCCCGTGTGATCAATAAACTTCCCCGACTAAGGTTAGGTTTCATCTCACCATTTGAAAGACTATAGAACATGAAACCTACTGTTAGCTACTTCTGAATATTTGGTTGCGTCTGCTACGTATTTGTGCCTAGCCATTTATGTAGCAAGTTTGACAAGAAAGTAGTTAGGTGTATATTTGTTAGATATGACAATCAAAGAAAAGGGTAGAGATGTTGTGATCCAACAAGTGGAAGATGCTACACTTCAAGAGATGTAGTGTTCGATGAAGCATCTTCATGGTGGTCCTCAGAGAAGAAAGTATTACCAGACTCGGAAAATATTGAAGAAATTTTAAAACAAAAGATGGGGGTGCAAACTGCACATATTTGGTCAAGTCTTGACACACCTGAAGATCCAAGTGACACTGATGTCACTGAGCAAGAAGTAACTCAAACAATTAACGTTGATGAAAGGGAGACGCTGCCTCCACAACTTTGAAGGACGGAAAGAATCCAAAAGCCAAATCCCAAGTATGCTAATTCAGCCATTTTAGAAGACGATGTTAAAGAGCCAGAGACATATGAAGAAACATCTAAGAATAAAGTGTGGCAGAAGGCAATGGAAGAAAAAGTTATAGCCTTAGAGCAGAATCAAACTTGGGAACTAGTACCAAGATCAAGAGATATAAAACCTATTTCCTGCAAGTGAGTTTATAAAATAAAGCGTCGACCATATGGATCAATTGAAAGATACAAGGCTCGTTTGGTGGCTCGAGGATTTTCACAACAATATGGATTGGATTATGATGAAACATTTAGTCCAGTGGCGAAGATAACTACTGTACGGGTGCTGCTAGCTCTTGCAGCTAGTAAAGACTGGAAATTATGGCAGATGGATGTGAAGAATGCTTTCTTGCATGGAGAATTAAACCGAGAGATCTACATGAACCAACCAATAGGATTTGAGGATGTAGTTAATCCCAATCATGTGTGTAAGCTGAGAAAAGCTCTTTATGGATTGAAGCAGGCACCAAGAGCCTAGTATGGTAAGATTGCTGAATTTCTTACCCGAAGTGGTTATTCAGTTGCACATGCAGACTCAAGCCTGTTCGTCAAAGAAAAAGAAGGGAAGTTAACAATTGTGTTGGTTTATGTGGATGAATTGATCATTACCGGGGATGACGATAGAGAAATCCATCAAACAAGATAAAATCTATCGGTGCGATTCTAAATGAAAGAGTTGTGGGAGCTTAAACACTTCTTGGGTCTAGAAGTTGATCGCACAAAGGAAGGATTATTCCTCTGCCAACAAAAGTATACAAGAGATATACTTCAAAAGTTTGGCATGTCGGAGTGTAAGCCGGTATCAACACCAATAGAGCCAAATTCCAAGATATGTGCTCATGAAGGAAAATAGTTGGATGATGGAACAATGTATCGACAACTAGTGGGTAGCCTAATCTACCTAACCTTATCTCGGCTTGATATCGCTTATGTAGTTAGAGTTATGAGTTGATACATGCAAAGTCCGAAGAAACCTCATTTGGATGCGGCCCGACGACTCTTGAGATATGTTAAAGGTACAATTGACTATGGTCTCTTTTATAAAAGAGGAGAAGACTGCAAGTTGGTTGGATATTGTGATGCTGACAGATCAACCATTGGGTATGTGTTCAAGCTCGGTTCGGGACCAATATCATGGTGTAGTAAAAGACAACCAACAGTATCATTGTCAACCACGGAAGCGGAGTACAAAGCAGCGGCCATAGCAGCTCAAGAAAGTACATGGTTGGTACTCCTAATGGAGGACTTACATCAAAAGTTGACTATACAGTATCACTTCACTGTGACAACCAATCTGCAATTCGGCTGGCAGAAAATCCAGTATATCATGCTAGAACAAAGCATGTGGAAGTGAATTATCACTTTATCAGAGAAAAAGTGGTGACGGAAGAAATTGAGATGTGACAGATCAAGACCGATGACCAAATAACAGACTTGTTCACCAAAGGGCTGAGTACTGGAAAATGTGAAGGTTTTCGCTGTCAGCTTAACATGGTACGAAGAATGAGGGCCAATGCTGAGGGGGAATGTTAAAGATCATCACTAGCCCAATAAAACAAATATTATCTAGAAGACTTTAGCTTGTTCTAGAACGCTCTAGAAGATTCTAGAACATTATGGAAGACTATGGAATATACAGGAAGAGTCTAGAATACTCTAGAACGACATGGAAGACCCTGGAAGGTTATGGATTATTCTAGAAGACATTGGAGCAACCTAGACCTCTCCAGAACATGGTAGAACGTTCTAGAAACATATGGAAACATGTAGAGTATGTTAGATAGTTCTAGAGTTATCTAGTAGTCTCACAAAGTGTAAGTTCTTCTTAAGTGTCTTAATAAAAGTATTGTTGTTTCCCATATAAAGAGTCGTGTTCAACATTTCTCACAACTTTATATAGCTCATATAGCTTAAGCACTTACTTTATCTTCAATATTTATCATATAATTAGTTCCAACATTCTAAATGAAAATCAGCATCCCGTTAACATAGTTAAACTAAACTAACTTCAAGAATTCATCTGTTCATCAAATCTCCTAAATCAGTCATCACCATTGTGTTCAGCAGAAGAACATAGAACTCCATACATTTTTATGAAGCTTGGGCAATTGTGTGAACCCACCTGCACCACTACCACCACTACCACCACCACTATGACTAGATGTGGTGTCCGACATGTCATCAAACTTAACAAATTGCGCCACCTGTCCTGCCGCCAAATGAGCATAGCAGATCGGAGCAACTGCATATAAAACATTTTCACATCATTAGATTCTCTTCATGTTTACTTTAAAAACATGCAACAAAATCATTATATAATTATCGCATCTTATATACATTATTCTTACCTACAGATATAGCAGTTGTACTCCTTTGGTACCTACATAACCCAAAATCCGCAAATCAATCACTAACTTAGTAAATTTTGACCTAATATTTTAGAAAAATTAAGTTTTCATCGACTTACACATAGGATAACGAATGAACAAGCTCTTGCAACTCATCAGCAGAAAACCCAATCTCATCAAGAAGAACATGGTAATGAGTAGGTCGTGTAGTTCCCTATAAAACCAAATATAATCAACTCAAAAAAAAAAATAATAATAAATAAATCACAATCGTATCTCTTACAAAACCATTCATAATACTCACAATTGGTCCATTTTGTGCGCATAAGTAGAAGTCGTTGCTCTTAGGATGACAAACTTTATTATCAACAACTGTTCCTGTAACACAAGAACACAAAAAGATTCATTTTTTGTTCGTTTTTGACTTTTTGTTCATCCAAATCAAAGCAATTTCAAAATCGGAAACCTGGAGGAACGTTAGCTTCTGAATTGGCTTGGAAGAATTTTGTGTGATGAGTCTTTTGTGCCACGATAAACAAAAACTTTGGATCCCATTGTTCATCCATGAACTTACACGCCTCAATGATTTGATTAAGCTCGATGTTAAGCACTTGATTAAATTGGGATTCACTTACACCATCCCTGAATATAATTATATTCTGGGGTTTCAGCTGAGGAGTGCTTAAATAGAAGTCAACCAAGAGCTCCCTGAAATCAAAAAAACATCAAGCTTTACAACACTCAAAGATTCTACAAGCTTTGAAAACGTCGGAAATTTTTATGGTTCACTAAACCTTATCATTCCTTCATCTTCAAGCTTCGTCCTTCCTTCATTGTCAACCTTTGAAACAGGCTTAAACAAGGCATCAATCATCTCAACTCTTGCTGATTGTGCACGAACAGATGCTCTGTATTGCGAAATTTGAGGCCATTTCCTTGAGCTTACAACCTAAATGTACATATTAAAGAAATCATAATCGTTTTTTTATAAGATTAAGAAAAAAAAAGAATATTAATTATTACGTACAGCAGCAATTGAAGGAACATCCGCACGTCCAGGTGACCCATGAGAGACATCCATCCCAAAGATCATGGTGGGAGTCCTTGATACCAATGGTATAGCATTTGCAAACTCCATTGACAACAAAGAGTTTATTCCACCCATCTGAAAAAATAAATAAATAAATAAACTGACTCGAGTTTTCTCAGGATATTAAGAAAAGAAAGGAATTGAAGTAGAATCGTGTGTTTGGTTTGAAAATCAGACCTTTGCGTTGACCTTGAGAAGCACGTTTGTGACATACTGGTCGTTGATCCTAGTTGGGGCAATGCATTGTGTGACAATCCCATGGTCAACAAGGCATTTTCGCTTCCATGGACCTATTATATATCCGTTTTTTTAACAAATTAAAATCAGTCTAAATCAAACAAAGTAAACCCTAAAAGATGAAGGAAAAGGGTAAAAAGTAAAAACCATAGATATCTGAATTCTTTCGTTCAGGGAGGATGCATAGAATAAAAGAAGGTGGGCCCCGAAGTCTCTCTTTTATCGCTTCAAACATTTTGTCAACACGAACAGGAGCAGGACTACGCCTGAATTGAGGGTTCTCATCGAGTACACCATGTGGTGGATCAAGTTCCTGTAAATATCATCATCACCCGTAGTTTTTATTTTTATTTTTTATAAGTTTTTACTTGTGGGTATATTACAAATTAGTTATGTGAGAGAACTCACAATTCCTTTTGCTTGAGAACAAATGCGGAGGTTGTTCTTAAGGGCATCCATGTCACATCGTGCAGAAAAGTTGACTACAACCCAATTGGTGATCCTTTTTGGCTCAATAAGTGTCTGAAGACAAACAACTAATCGTTAGATTAAGTGAAAAAAGTTTTGAAAAAAATTGTCAAAAAGAATAATTTTGACCTTGTTGTTGAAGTTCCATCGACCGCCACGTGGCACCATGTCCCCACCTCTCCCGAATTTCAACTGTGAAAAAGCGCCAGTGAGAAAATTATCGTACACACTAAAAAAAAAAAAAGGTACCTTTGGAGGTTCCAAAACCCGACCCTCAACTTGAGTGAAAGTGGTACTGATTGTAATCCCAGTGGCATTAATGAGAGGATCAGCACCATAGTTACTTTGATTCAATGCCTGAAAAGGAAAATTCAAAGAGTTTTTACTTTTTATATTACCTTTTAATTAATATTTTCTATTTTCATAATTGATATTAAGATATAGAAGCTTACACCAGTCAATGCTTGCATTCGATCACGAGGCTTTTGTCGTGACTTCTCAACAAGTGAAGCTTTTTGTAAATTAGACAAAGCCTTGGTGTATCGTTGAAGGGAAATCAAATCACACAGCTATAAAAAAAAAAAAAAACAAAAAGGATTTAGATTGGATTTTGGTGATTAATATTTGTTAACAAAATCTAAAAATATTTATATATTATTACCTCAAGTGGGATATAAACTGGCCTCTTAGTTTTGCCAACATCAAGACATGGATAATCAGCAGAGTATTCAAGGCGTCTTCCGTGATGATCAGCATAGTATTGTAACACTGTTATGTCAATTGTCTCACTTGGGCTATTTCCATCTCTTTGATTCTTTTGTTTCATTGAAAACCTACAAAATTAATCTTTTAGATTTCAAAAAAAGGAAAATATTATATAAAATTAACAAATAGAACCTACATTTGTTCTCTACATGTTTTCTCGCTCAACCCAATAATTTTGTACTCACGATTAGAGGGGAAGGTCTTGACACGCAAATTCTTGAGCATTCTTTTTGCCTAATCACCAAAAAAAGAATCAAGATTAGAGGATATGTAAAATCAATAAAAGCTATTAATACATTTTAAAAACAAATTAATCAAAACTTGTTACCTTCACCCAATCAATCTCCCTAATGTTACGAACATTTTGGTTCTCACAAAGAAAGTCCACAACTTTCCCTGGCTTCACAATCATTGTAGTCGATACATCTACAAAAGATTAATCAAATCAATGTTGATTGATAATCAGTCATAGCATTACAATTTTTAAAATTAGACAAAAAAAAAAACGAAATGTTTGGTGTTTTTTTACCCATGTTCAAACTCAAACCAGATTGAGTGGCACGAAAACTAGAATGAAAACCCCTACACCCCACAACACCACCTCCAATTCCTATAAAGTTTCGTGAGTCATTCTGGAAGTAACACTGTTTAACCAGAAGACAACCTCTATATAGACATAACCAAAAAACAATCCATGATTAATGTTATTGAATATATCATAAATAGAATTTCTTGTTTTCATATGTATATGACTTACTGTTTCGCAGCGTGTTGTCTAAGAAGAACATCTAAAACCCTAACAGCTTCATGGAATTGCTCTGAATCATGACCTTGAAGCGCATTAACAATGGCTTGAATTGGGATCTTTGTAGCATAACTTATAGTCACCTTAAATTGCTTTGACTGAGGCACACGCCTCGATCTCTTTGTTTCTCCATCACTTGGGCTTCCACCTCGGATAGTTCTATACAAACAATTCCACGTGTTTGTTAATTGTTAGCAAACAAGATTCTTAAAACGAAAGTCAAAAGTCCAACATTATTTATTTATTACCTATTTGATACAGCATTCTCCAAAACAACATTGAACTCGAGCTTAGTTCTAGGTAAAGAACCAACGGTAAAAAGAGTCTTTTCACCATCATACGCAAATCCTTTCCCGCCCATTTCAGATTCGTAGGTTTTATGAACCATATCGAGTATTTTTCTTCCGATCCCTTTTGCCTCGACTGGATTTCCATCTTCATAAAATAACGCAACCTGAATAAGAGATATTTGTGATTTATAAGGTAATAAACATTAATACATCATACATATGTTACGATATATGGTAGAATATAAATAGTAGAAAACAGTTGAAGAGATACATACACTATATTGATAAAAGTGGTCGTTAGTCCTGCTTAGTTTCACGTTGAAATGGTTGGTCAACAGAGGGATCCTTTGACCTTTAGTGCCCAATTCACGCCTGGCCATTGGACGGCGGTTTGACTCGTTGACTTTCGCCGGAACAAAATTTGGTGGAATAGGCGGAGGCGGTGGTAATTCGTGCTTCATTTAATTTCGATATATTTCTTTACAGAGACTGGTAAGAATAAGAATTGAATTTACACTTGAAGGTAAAGATAGTTAAACCTAAAATAATTCCATAACCTAAAAAACCAACCAATTATTTTAAAAAAATATGTGATTTCATCTTTATTTTTTTTTCCAGAAAAGAAACCCTGTTATATTGTTTGAACAGAAAGTGAAATTCAACAAAAACAGTAAATAGTCTATATATTCATAGGAAAACAGTGGAGCACGTAAGATCTTTAGCTATACCCAGAATAGAAAGTAAATCATTATATACGTATAATGTATAAATTATATACGATCACACAAACAAATACAGTAATACACACTTCGCATTCTTATAAAAAGAAAAACAAGAATCCAATCAATAAAATCATCATACACAGTTCAATAAATTATAAAAAAAAGAATGGTTTCTACATGTAATGCAGAAAAAAGAGCAAAAACATCGAATATACGTATGCATATAAATAAACATTAAACACACAGATTCGATAATCCTATTAATAGAATAATACATGTTCGATAAAAAAAACATGGAACGTATAGGTAAATATAAACACAGAACCCACACAAAAAGAGCAAATCATACTATCATACAAAAAACACACACACACACACAATGTAATGCATGTATATAATAATACTCCAATACGTATATGCTTTTGTATACACATAGCTAGACAAAGAATGAAGAAAAGCTTCTTTACCTAGCTTAGAGCGAATCGATATCCGGCTGTATAACGAAGGAGAATATAACGAGATAAATACAATGGAGAGCAAAACCTTATAAAAAGGGTTGTTAATCGATATTCATCAGGGAAACGGAAGGTTTTGTTCTTCGAAAAGGAAGGTGAAGATGAGAGAGAAACTATTACTGCTGCTACGAGGGTAAAAATCGTGTTGGCGCTACAACATATATTCTTCCACGAATCTCCTTTTTCTTAGTTGAATTGTAAATTACTTTGTTACCCTCAATTTTATTTACTCTTAGCAATGAGCGTTGGGCTCTTTTGTCTTTTCATTTAGTAATTGTTGACGATTCCGTGTAATCATTCCTATTGAAATCATGAAATCTATATATTTAAATTTTATTTTTTTATTTTGTATAGATAATCTTTATAGATTGTGACATTCAATTCTTTTAGCTAAATTTTATAATATCGAGGATCTGCTCTTAAAAGTTTTTTATATGGAGTTATCAAAATTTTACACGACTTGGGACCTAATATTTCTCTTTATGATATTTATCAATGCTGTATTTTCAATAAAACAAAGGCAACATATTTTTCAATGATGTTTTTATATAATTTAACATAACTATTTATTGTGCCTGATCCGCTAAATGGGGATTTAATGCAACTTTACATAAATTTCTATAATTAAAAATTTATTTGGGTTATTTTATTGTAAATATTGAATTTGACGAAAATATAAAATTTACCTTAAAGTTTATATTTCATACTTTAATTAAAATAGCTATAAGTTTTAATGTGGAATTACTTGCATATATTATAAAATGTGATAGAACATCAAATTTAAAAGTTATCTTTAATATAAAGCAAAGAAAACTAAAATTATAATCCAATCTTGATTTGGTTTAAGGTGCAATTGCAAATATGTGGTTTTGGTTTTAATTTTATTGAATCTCGAGTCAAAACAACCATTGGTTTGGCGTGAGGTTGGTTTGAAATTTCACGTGGAAATATATATCTAGTATATCTAGGGTTATAAAATTACATCCTTGCCATATTTGGAACTTCTAAAAACATATCATTTAACATTTGTTAAATGTCCGCTTAGATTTAAAAAAACACACGATAAAGTATCTAATAACTCAATCTCATTCAAAACTCGTTTTCATATTTGGTAGATACTAGGGTTTATTGAGATACCAATTGTCATTTTAATATGAAACTAAAAAATTATAAATAATGTCTAAGTTGCAAAAAATTCAACTTGACATGATCCATAAGGATTGATGGAATCATTCCCGTCGAACTTGTTGAAGTCGGTGTAGCAGTCGAACCCAAGGTGGAGGGAGTCGTGATCTTGCTGGTCCCGCCCAAGTCGGATCCCTCCCAACCCGTCTCCCCCATTTTTCTTCTTTGCTTCCAACCTCCAACGGTTTCTTGAACCCCCAACACTCCTCTCTTTCTCTTTTGCTCTCCTCCCGCCGATCCCTCCCCTCCTCCTCCCTTGTCAAACCCGCTCAACTACTCCCTCCATCTTCACCCCGATATGATTATGTCCCCACTAAGGATCACTTCAGGTTTTAGGCACAAAAACAGAGAGTTTGAATTTGAAAAAGCATATTGATGACTAATTTTCGTAAAAGATATCCAAATATTTAAAATATGAGTACATTTACTCGTTTATTCAGAATTTGCATAGACAATAAACTTTATGTATTCTATAATTGAAAATGATTTCGTAAAAGATATCCAAATATTTAAAAGCTATCACGAACAACTTGGGTTGCCAGTTTTACCAAGGCAACTTGGATGGTCAATAGGGGTGAACATAAAAACCATCAAATCGGACAATACCAAATTAACTGATATAAGAAATACATTTCGTACGAAAAATAGTGATGCGATTTTTTATTTGCTTAATTCCTTTAATCAAATGCAGTTGGTTCAGTTCACTTTTATTGTAAAAACGTCTCATACACAACCAAATCTTGATTCGATTTCATTTTTTAATGTAAAACTGTCTTATAAATAACCAAATCGAACCACTATATAGAATGACTATATAAAAAAAATTTAAAAATTATATCTAAGGGGTAATTATACTAATTAAATAAGGAATTCAAATTGAAGAGAATATGTGATGCTAAAAAGATAAATATTTCCACTATAAATTTTAACAACAATGAACTTTCACTCTTTTTTTAATTGCGACATACTTAGTGATTTACATTACTTATA
This sequence comes from Lactuca sativa, assembly GCF_002870075.4. Classification (NCBI taxonomy): domain Eukaryota; kingdom Viridiplantae; phylum Streptophyta; class Magnoliopsida; order Asterales; family Asteraceae; genus Lactuca; species Lactuca sativa. Next base: position 148,858,925 of record NC_056624.2, read on the forward strand.
CTAATATTCTTTTTGTTTTTTACTTTTAATTGCAATGTGTTTTTTATGTTTATCTCACTTTGGACTATTATGATAACTAATATTAATTGATAACCAAAACCATTACCAATCCAAAATGATAACCAATGGCTACCAAAATGCATTTGTTATTATATCTTGTATTCTATGTATTGTACTGTGCCCACCTTGTATTAAGCTCATATGTATTTGATGTATATATCGCCTTTATATTGTACAATGTAAGGTAATGATAATGATTTGATTTTCATTCCATAATATGGTATCATAGATTCTCTCCTAAAATCTCTCCATTCTTTCTTCTCTTCTTTCATTGTCGACGACTCCTTCCCAAAACCCTAATTTTTTTTTCTCTTCTCCTTCATCCACGACTCCATGTCAGGCCCTACAACACCACCAAATAAATTGTTTTGTGTCACAAACATCAAATCTCATATTCTGCTCATACTCGATCTATTGATTCCATATATCATTCTCCCACACCACAACCCACTTATGCAAACTAGAAGAAAGTGGACTCAGTTGTGAAAGGGTGGATTTATACCACTCTCTCACACAATCTTCTCAATATGATCATAAAAAAGACGTTCTTGATCGTCACGTTTTCTTCACTATCAAACTTCTTTTTTGCGACAACAAAGACACGAGGGCCATCCAACTTGACACCAAACTACGCAACATTTCTATTGTGACCTTAGTGTTAAGGATTATTGCACAAAGATCAAGTCTATTGTCAATCTTTTTGAGAATCTCGACCCTTAAGAAAAGGTTCCCGATAAAAAAACCTTGTCATTTATGCCATTAATGGCCTTTCTTCTTGATTTGATTATGTTTCTAGTATCATCCACTATTGTCTGATGTTTCAATCATTTGAAGAGACCTGCTCCATTTTTTTTATCAAAGGAACAACGAATTCAACTTCATATGGCTGCTCCTCTGCCGGTTCATGGTGACCACCCCTCATCACCATCCATCCTCCATACCACTTCTGACAACAACCATTTTCAGGAGCGTCGCCATAACAATCATCCTTCATAAAATCGACATCGAAAATAGGGAACAACAACAATGGTCCAACAACAACAAAACCCGCATTAGCGCCCTTGGAGCTCACCTCGAAACCTATTAACTATCAACAATGGATTGTTTAATATCGACAACCCACTCTTGGTATTTTCTCCCCATCTCCACAACAGGCTCCCTTCTCTGCTGCACAAGCCCATGTCACTACTCCTGTTGCCTCATCACTCCAACCTAACTCAACCTTAATTACGCCTCTTTGGGCTTGGTTTAGTACCAAACAATATCCCACATCCCATTCCTCAAATGTTTAACTTGATGTCACTTCAAGAGTCAACCGAATGGGTCTTGGATATGGGCACAACGGATCATGTGTATGCAAATCAAGGTATACACCATTCTTTTATTGATAAGAATGTATGTCATAATATCCTAGCTGGAAACGGGACCAATATACTTGTGCTGGATTACTGTTGGATTAGTATCTAAGCCCGTAACTATATTTGGTATGTACTTGACCCGGTTGTGCATGGTCCTTTTAGGTTGCCTTCACCAAAGCAACTTGACAAGGTTATTTAAGAACGTGAGAGAAGATATTATGGTTTATTAATATATTATAAGAATAATGTATTAAAGGAGAAATCATATTATTTGATTAATATTAGTCATAAATTATTAGGAATTAATTTGGTGACTAAAAGAGATTAATTGAATAAAGGGGCATAAACTGTCAAATGTATGATAGTTGAGTTTTGGGCTGGGAAACCTAATGCACTAAGGGGGAACGAAATTATGAGGGGGATCAATCATATTTTCGTCCAAAGGCCCTAATCTAGAAGGTTCCATGGGTTGCTTGGTGACTAAGTTGTCCATTAGGGTTTAGACTGAAACCCTAGCAGCCTACACTATAAATAAAGGCCCTTGGATGCAATTTTCGGATGCTTGACTCCAAGAGAAACCCTAGGGCCGATTTTTAGTGTTCTTCCTCCTCTCTCATAATATCCTTCTTGCTTGTGGTGTTTGTGAACCATTAGAGGAGTTACAATTGTGACTCTAAGCTCAAGATAAAGAAGATTCAAAGGATTCCAAGCAAATTGAAAGAGGTAAACACTTAGATCTGTTCTTATAATGTTAATTTTGAATTATACATGCTAGATCTAGGGTTGCAAGTCTTGGATTAATTATATGTACAATAGAGAAGCCTAGATCCAAGCTTTAGGGTTTTGCATGAGCACATAGGATGTTCTTTTGCTTAAAAACCATCAGTGGTATCAGAGCTTTGATTGGTTTCTGTTATATGTGATGTAATTGTCGTGTTTCTGCTAAAAAATCATTTTTTGGCCTCTGCCCGACTCAACTCGGCGAGTCAGTATATGGACTCGGTGAGTTGGCCCAACTCGGCGAGTCTGAGAGTCAGACAGAGGATATTTCGGGATTTTCTTGCTGTTTTGCTATAGGATAAATGCCAAAATCGTTTTTTGATGATAAAATCCGAATTTTATTGTATGCAAGTGATTATCCTTACCAAAACAAAAGATAATTTCAAATCTTTTGAATAATAGTTTCTTTATATGATAAATATGGATTATTTAAATTATTTGGTAATTATCTTGTGTCTAAAATTAGATTAGGTCAAATATAGATAATCATAAAATTAATTGTTTAATTTATATTATTTGTTATTTGATCCCTTGTGTTTTGAAAAGTTCAAAACTTGTCCTCAAGTTTTGAAATTTAAATTTTATGATTAAAAGTTTAATTTTGAATAATTTAAATTTCAAACCCATAGAATTTTACAAGCTTAAAATTCAAACCTATACTATTATGTTATTACAAGATTAATTAATATATATGTATAACTTAAAGTGCTAGTCTTACCGTTAGTAGGCCTCATTCACGAAACCGATCTATAAGGGGGGTATAAGGTTATGGCTATAAAATGGTCGTTTAATGGGTATCCACTCTTAACCACCGCTTTCCAGGGACGGTTTTAAGGGGTTCCCGGTGTGGCACCGGCAACCCCTAAATTTTCTGGCCGCAGTGTAAAAAATTTCGAATTTTCGATTTTTTTAAACTATTTTCATGTATCGGTAACACCTATTCATCCCGGCAACACCTACTATGTATTCCTGCGTCCGTCTCTACCGCTTCCTTGATTGGTGGAGGGTCGTTAGCCGAACGGGTAGGATAGGGCAATCCTCTCCTCATTAAAATTATAATGGATGATACAAAGTAACTACAATGTTTTTACAAATTCCCAATCTTAGTTACTTTAGAGTAAAATGTGAAAATGATGCTACTCCATGGAATTACACTTTGTACCCTTTTCAAACGTTAGTGGAGCGTGTGTGGTTAACCGAAACACTAATTTGGGTTTGACTTTGGTAGCAAAGGGTGGCTCGATGTTTGTCATAGATCAATGGAGCGTGTGTGGTTTATCGACACATTGATTAGGTGATAGAGACATTAAGTGCACCATGTTGATTCACATGGTTATTCACACCTTGTTTGTGATCCTCGGTATCCCAGTCACAAACTTGAAGGGCATATCGAGATTTAAACATACCATTGAAAAGTTCAATGAATCTCAAAAGAATCTAGGAGTTTTCAAATACATTTAAAACTTAATCTTTTTTTTCGTTTTTCGTGGTGAAAGTTAGTGAATCGTCATTCACTTACATTCAAATTATTTACTTTTAGAGTACGACATCCCTTTCTAAGTTGTAAATAATGTTGTTGGATCCTAGCCCTGATTTCTCATTTGGGTGTTTAATTGGGGATTCATTTCTAATAAAACTTTGTTCCTTTCTTTTTCAGATGTCCGCTAACAACAACAACAACGCTTCTGGGTCATTCTCGCTGATGAACCTATGTCAAAAGGTGAAATTTGATGGGTCAAATTTTAACGAGTGGATGAGGTACATTCGCATGATCACTCGCTATGAGGACAAAGAATATGTCCTCGATGAGAAGCTTGAAAAGATCATCCCAGATGTTGCTACTCCTGAAGAATTGTCCGCCTTTGAGGCCCACGAGCGTGATGCTACGAAAGTTCATTGCATCATGCTGGCTACCATAAACCTCGAACTCCAAAAGTCCTATGAGGACATGTATCCATATGAAATGCATCGAGATTTGCTGGACATGTACCACCTAAGCGCAAGGCAAGAGCGCTATGAGATCATTACTAACATGATCACCGCTAAGATGGGAGTGGAGAATCCCTAACCTCTCATTTGCAGAAAATGTATAGGTATGTTGATCGTCTTCTCAAACTTAATGTTAAGTTTGATGAGGATTTGGCTATCGACATCATCCTCCACTCCTTGCCTTCCTGCTACAACCAGTTCAGAATGACCTACCACATGAATAAGGAAGATGTATCATTGAGTAAGCTCCAAGGACTATTGAGGACTGCCGAGAGCAACCTTAAAGACAAATCTGTTGCACCATCCCTTGCTGTGGCTGCTCCTATGTTGGCAATTCGCCAAGGAAAGGGAAAGAAGAGGAAGGCTCCTTCAAAGAGCCCCCAAAAGGGAAAGTCCCGTGATGGTTCATCCTCTAGTGGGAACAAAACAGGTCCTGCTAAACCCTCCTCTGACCCTAAGGAAGCAGAGTGCTTTTATTGCCACGAGAAGGGCCACTGGAAATGTAGTTGCCCTAAATATCTTCAGGACATTA